>NW_004567111.1:39296670-39297192 GCF_000260355.1 Condylura cristata
GGGGCAGGCGGGAATCGAACTCATGCGGAAGCGGCTTTTAGATTCTCAGTGCAGTGCTTTAACCCGCTGCGCCACCAGGGAGGGCCCTGGATGCTGATTTTTAAGTGGACTTTTGAGTTTTGTCATATACTAAACATAAGCCACCAGTATTTCTGTTTTTTTCTCTCTCTCGTCTGTCTGTCTGTCTATCTAAGAACAGTCTCAGTCCAACTCCGAACCTTAGTCTGTGATGATTCCCTATGGGACATGGATTGGGACCTGAATCACCTGGGCATCCTACAATATATAAAAACAGGAGAACATGAAATGTATTGGGTATTTACTTAAATCAGAAAAAGGTATTATGACAGATTTTGTCTACCATTTTATTACAGGCGTGACATGTAAAAAATATTTGGAACTACAGTGGGGGGAGGGAAATGCACTGGACTGTGGTGATGGCATATGGGTGATTTGGTGATGGGAAGCCCAAGGGACTGCAACTGAGATGAAAAATCCACAAAATGATGTAAAAATAAACTA
>NW_004567111.1:39299222-39320316 GCF_000260355.1 Condylura cristata
TATAACAAATTTTATAGAACATTTGCATTGTACCTGTATGTCATAGGTTTGATTTAAAATATACAAATGAAACAAAAAGGTGAATTTGAGTGATACAAGGGGACTCAGAAAATAAATCAAAGGTAAAATAAAATTCAGAAAAACAAAGGAGTGAGCTCAGAAGTAAAGTTAATGAACACCAGGTTGAAATTAAATGTTCAAAATAAAGAATAACAGAAATTTAGGTGGCAAAGAGAACAATAAATGAGTTAACAAATTCTACGGAAGCTTTTTATATTCCTTGCTTATGTATTGGGAGAATTAATATTGTTAAAGAGATTATCTTATGCAAAACAGTTTAAAGAGTCAAAATAATCCCTATCCAAGTTTCAAGGCATTCTTCAAAGAAACTGAACAAACATTACTGAAATCTGTATGGAACTACAAAAGACCCAGAATAGCTAGAACAGTCCTGACAAAAATTATCTGAGGTATTATGTGCCCAAACTTAAAAATATACTATAAAGCTATAGTAACCAAAAAGTCTGGTATTGGTCTAAAAATAGACACATACATCAAGGACTAAAAATTGACACATAAACTAATGGAATAGAGTTGAGAGCCTGGAAGTAAACCCATACTTAAGTGGACAGTTATTTTTGACCAAGGAAAGAATCCACTGAAAATCAAGATGTTCCCTTGAGGAATCCTGTACTTTGTTCTTTCCTGTTTTAATGTAACTGCACTGTGTGTTTTTTGCAGTGATTCATAAACTAGCTTTAGCCAGGGTTGGGGTTGTGGGTGGTGGTGGTGGTACCAGAAGCAGCTGACTAGGAACCCAAACCAATATGAGATGATCTAGAAGTATTGAAAGTGATTTGGGAAAAAGACACTAGAAAAAGAGTTCATTAAACCCTTGGAAAAATCCAAGAATGAAACAAAAATTAAGATCAGTCAGCAGGGAAGAGCAACTCTTGACAATTAAAAGCCTGCTGTTATGGTTGCCCCATTACAACAGAATACACAGTGAGAACGAGTAATTATGGATGCAATCAAATAAGTTTATGAATATCTGCATTTCCTTAACTGGAGTTCCTTCTAGTTCCCCTTAAGAACATGCAGGTGTATTTGATAGAGAGGTTATTTGTTATTTGGTAAAGAATATAAATTGCAAGAGTTACTCCATGGCTATAAACATTGTCTTGAAACCCAAAATAAGTCCAGAAAAAGTGAAGATTGATAACACTTGTAGAAAAAAGTCAGAAATCACTTAGTGCAACTATTTGACTGAAGTTGGAAAAAATACAAGGAGAGAAAAAAGCCCTCTTTTCTATGACACTGAAATAGATTGTAGTTAGGCATGGAGGAGTGTTCTAAAGAAAATTTATAATGATGGAGACAATGATCTTATTAATTAACTGGTATTCTACTATACCTTTTCCACCATATGTTTTTAAAGATTTATTTATTATGCATACAGAACTGGGGTACAGGCCAGAGGTGCAGGAGCAGTGAGAGGATTCACCAGAGACAGAGTGGGGAGAGAACAAGCAGATCAATGAAGTGCACTGCTGAGGGGAGGAGTCGGTGGGTGAGGAGACGTCTGCTGTGCCATGTGGGTCACCTCCCAGGCAGGGGATTGAACATGTGCTGAAGTGGCTGCTACTAGTTTCATAGTGCTGCGCTTTAACCCGTGTGCCACCAGGGAGGGCCCAGGAGACACAGAATTTTGAGACATTGAAATCCTTATGGAAAGGATTTTCCACATTGTGATGTGGAAATAGTGATGTTTCCAATAAAAAAGTGGTGAGGCTGCACAGATAAACTTTCCAGATAACCATTTACATAGCTTTCTTCTAAGTGAAGGCAATGAAATTTCTATTTCCTACTGGTGGATTTAGGTAAATAAAATATACTTATTACACACTTTCTTCAGAGAAGATTTCCTTAATACTTGTTCATTGTGTTCAAGAATATGAAGAAAAAAACAAAGACACAGACAAAGTTAAACTAAAACAAACCCTAAATATTCTGACTATAAAACTGAGTCTACTAGAGGTGTGAAGCCAAAGGGGAAAGAATTATGGCTGCTTTGATAGTTGCTGTGGTGTGTGGTCATGTATATTTGAAGAGATATGAAGTTTTACCTCAAAATGTAACGCAATTTAATAAAAAATAAAATTGCATACATGCACACAGAGATTGAGAGAGGGAGAGATGGGGGTTAGGAGAGAGAGAGAGGGAGGGAGGGAGAGAGAATTCACATGATAGGAAAGGAAACAAAGATGAGAGAATAAGAAGTCCAGTGACCTCAGCACATGGTCTTGTAACAAAACCAGTTCTTTTTCCAGAATGTTCCAGTGATTAGGGCTGATCAGCCATGTAGTCAGGAAGAGGACGAGCCCTTTCTGTCCACTTTTGCAGTCTTTTTAGTCATACTTATCCCTTTATCACACTGCCTCTACTGCTATTTTGCATTTGATGGAAGTAATATTTTTATTTTTTTTTAAAGATTTATTTATTTGTACAGAACTGTGGTACAGGCCAGAGATGCGGAGGGTGAGAGGATTCACCAGACACAGAGCAGGGAACAGAACAGGCAGATCGACGAAGTACACTGCTGAGGGGAGCAGTGGGCGGGTCAGGAGAGGTCTGCTGCGCCGTGTGGACTCCTCCGGGGCAGGCGGGAATCGAACTCATGTGGAAGTGGCTTAAGCTTCGTAGTGCAGTGCTTTAACCCGCTGTGCCACCAGGGAGGGCCCTGAAGTAATATTTTTTTAAAAGATTTATTTATTTATTCATACAGAACTGGGGTACAGGCCAGAGATGCGGAGGGTGAGAGGATTCATCAGACAGAGAGTGGGGAACAGAACAGGCAGATCGATGAAGTACACTGCTGAGGGGAGCAGCGGGCGGGTCAGGAGAGGTCTGCCACGCCATGTGGTCACCTTTGGGGCAGGCGGGAATCGCACTCATGCGGAGGTGGCTTTAGCTTCTTAGTGCTATGCTTTAACCCGCTGCACCACCAGGGAGGGCCTGGAAGTAACATTTTTATTGCATTTAGTAATGTATTTCTAGTGTATGAAGTCACTTTTGCTAATAGACAAATTGTCAAGTGGCTCAGCATAGGAGTAAGTACCAGAAATGCTCCAGTCCCACCACCTCCCTCAGTTATGATATGGTGTCAAGTACAACCTCTCAGTTGGAGACTGTCAGTCATGTTGGAGAAATAGTATTCAGAAAAGCAGCTCCTTTGTAGGGAAACCTAGATTTTTAATTTCATTTATAAAGGAGTTTTGATAGGAATTTCTCTGAATTTGACAAGCATAAAAATTTGCATGACTTTACTGTCCATAAATTCTGAAACTGAAAGAAATATTACCAAATAATATATAAAAATATCTCAACTGTAGTTAGAGGAAAAAATGAATTGTTTTTATCTTTTGCTATAAAAATTCTTACAACATGTCATGTAAAAAGTGATGGAAGTAAATGAAATAAAAAATATGGTGGAAAAGGTATAATAGAATACCAGCTAATTAATAATAGTACTGTATTTTGTAGATAGTGTGATATAATTTTCAACTTTCATAATCAATATTAGGTTGTGATTTCCTATGTATTCACTTTTGCACTCTATTATGTTTTTGTAATTTTCTCTCTCTTTTTATTAAGTGAGATCGTATGTGTGCTGTAAATAAATTATATCCAGGCCCCACAAAATCTGGGGCTAACCTCTGGGTATATAAATGAATAAATTTAATGAAAAGATGGGAAAATATTTTAGAATTACTAAAATCATTAAGGAGGATTACTTAGGAGTGAACTACAATACTTTTGAGTTTTAAATGGTCACAAGTAATATACAATGAACAATGATTAAAATTAAACAAAGCTTAAACACTGCTCCTCTGTAGATTTGTGGTAGAAAATTACTCTGCAACTTGATCTCTGGCTTAGGAAGAATGCTCCAGAGAGGTTTCAGAAAGCGTGGCTATGATGATTGGACAGCAGAGGGCGCTGTGCTGCTGGAATGAGTTGTTCAGTGCGCCTGCAGCGTGCAAGATGGATATAGGCGGTTGAGAGAATAAACAAACATTTGATGTGGCTAGCTGAGAGCTCACTTTTAAGAGGAGAAGAAATAGCTTTCTCTCCCACCCCTTCCGCGCACAGACAGAGCATTGAAAAGAATGAATGGATGGATTATAAGATTGTGTTAGGTGGACATGCCTAGGGAAATGATCGCTAGAGAAGATGACCCCTTGGGCTCTTGGCTCAGAAGCGGGAAAGGATGTGGTTTGATGACAAGTAGAAAGAAGGATGTTTTAGGAACTTGGCAGAGGATTAAAGGAAGCCAAGAATTTAGTTAGAGCTACGCTCTTCATAATAGAGTGACTTCATTTCAAGGGAAGAAGTTTACTATTATTTTTCCTGTGGGCTGAAATGCAGGGTAGAGACTCCAGGGCTGAAGCCTGACTGCTCTCTTTAGGGAAGCGATTGATGGTTTTGTAATCTGAGCGATACTGATGTCTTGTTTTGTTGGATTCTTGCAGGGGGATTAACTAGACCTTCATTTACCCACAATCTAGTGCCCAATTTGCTGGCATTAATTTGGATATAGAATTGATAATTGGTAATTGACATAGTATTTTTATTAATTAGCTGGACATCTATAAAATATGATCATCAATTGATAATTGATAATTATTGTGGGACATAGTATAAGAATAAAGTAGGTTATTAGCCTCATTTCATGTTCTAATGAATCGTTCTTCATGATTATTACTAAAAATACAAGCAAAAGAAATGATAGTCCTTTGACAGTCAATACGATTGGATACTATTACTTTTTGTTATTAAATGATCATGACAATAATAAGCTTTCAGAATTTCAAATAGTATGGAAGCTGATCATCACAATCAGTAATTTGCAGCTTCATCTCTCTCATTCTGGGTCCTTTCCCACAAAGACAACCACTTTGAACTTTTTCTGTTTGTAACTGTTTGAGTAGTTCCTACCATATTTTTAAACGAAGGTTAGAAACGATCTCTCTGAATTTTCTTGTAGGTAAAGACTTGACTTACTTATTAGGCCAAGTAGTGAATTAGTATGCCATGTTTGTCTCTTTTCTAGTGTAACTTGTATATCCTGCCTCATTTTTCCACTTGAACAATTTTTTACAAATCCTTATTTTTTTCCCATGAGACCATTCTATACTTACATTATGCATATCCTCTGTATATTTTAAAAGTAATCTCTCAGCATAATCTCATGCTTGTGTTATTTTTTTCTTTTGAGAATTACTTCTTAGGTAGACTGGTTGTTTTGTAGACATGTGATAGAGTGACTGTCCCAGAACTTACCTTTTTTCTGCCTTTGCTTTGGAACTAAATCCTTAGTCAGCACCCTAAGGCTCCAGTTTACTTACTGAAAGTCTCAGGGTTTGTCTGATGCCATAACAATCATTCTTCTTCTCCATATACTGCTAATTGCTTGTTTCTCTGGAGAACCTTGGTAATATCTACTAGCTGCTTCGACTCCTTTAACACAAAGGACTTCTCTCCAGACCTAACTGAAATTTTTGTGCATTCACACTAGAGAACTGTATGCATTCCCCACTTCACATCCTGCTAGTCTCCCAATTATCTGGCTTTGGTCTAGTATTACATATAAACTGTGCTCATAGAGTTCCTGTATTCTGGGGGGTGACCCTTTTGACTAGTTTTGATGATTTTCTGTTGCAACCAGCTATACCATTGCCTTATTGAGAGCAGACACACACAGAGCAGGTGTGATTCAAGCTCTTCTGTTTTGGTGACTCAGTTTCACTGTCCTATCCACCTTGTTTGACTTATGGAATGTCAGCACCTAGCATAGCTTTAAACCTTCCTTTTGCTAGGATTATTTGCCTGCATTTGGAAGAATACTTTGAATTTTGAATGAAGGGCCAAAGGTATAATTAAGTGAGTAGACTTTGATTGGTTTTAATTTTCACTGGAGTTGGTGGTAGCCTATACTCGTTTGCTTCAGGCCAGATATTTTCATCATGAATATTTATTTATGGAAGATGGAGAATCTCAGTGAAGATGATCCTTTGAGCTTTGCAATACAAAATTGAATAAAAGTCTCACAACTCATATTCATTCAATTTTATATTATAAAGTTCACAGGTTTTCTTGTAAAGCAATGAAATAAAATCTACCTGTCAGTGGTGCTGCATTGAGAGATATTAGCCCAAAGCATCCAGTGTCTTGCATTGGCTTATCTAAGTGTTATTCACACTGGGGGATTTCCCTGGCAGCCTGCTCTGTGCTCAAAATGTTATCTTCTCTCTTTATCTACTTCTCATCCCACATTGTCATGAAATAAATTACTTTTGCCAGAGCTTTTTATTCAATAATGTATTGAGGGAAAAAAGATTTAGACAATGAATAGAAACAGGGCACTTGCGCTATATAATAAGAATTATAGAGAGCTTCTGAAGTTTCTTTAAAATAATATAATAGTTTATTTTTCCATCATTTTGTGCCTTTTTCCAACTCAATTGTAATCCACATGGGTTCTGAAGTATTTTTTTTAAGGGTCTGTGTATTTATTTATTTACTATACTTTCATCTGAATTTATTTAAGTTTTTAGCTGCAGTAATATTGGTTCACAAAACTGTATATGATTTATGGGAATAGGTTCATACCTTCCCAGATATATGGTACCACATCACACCTACCACCAAAGCACCCTAGTCCTTCCTAATAGTCCTTTGAACCTCCCCCTCCCCCAAAGGGATGTTTGTAGCTGATTGATTAGAAGTCAACCCATTGTTTTCATTGGCAGTGTATCATATATAATAGGATAAGAAAGTTACTGAGCCACTGGCTGGAATACGGTCTGCATCAAATTATTGTACTCATGTAGCAACTATGAGATAAGGCAACACAAATAAATATTTCAGTGATCAGTTCTTCCAGAAAGGAATGAATACATAGTGTTCAACTACAGTTAAACTACAGTAAAGAAAACTTTGTACCACCAGCTGTCTTGTACACTGGCTTGATACATATTGGCCATTCCTAAGTGACCTTAGTGTCCGCTAGATATTTCTGTCTCATCTCCCCATGGGGCTATATAAATGAGTGTGGGCTCCATGTGAGGAGTTTTCTAGCTAATGTAGTGCTAGCCTTAAGAATTGGTTCTTTAAATTTGAATTATCTTGAAAGCAGTTTTCATACAGTTGTCTATATGAATTTAGTATCTGAAGAGAAGGCTAAAAATCACCCTATCTGTAAAGATGACTCTTATTGTGTGTCATGAAACAGCAGGTCGCTGTACCACCTTATGATCTCTGACATAGTGGCTCTGGGTGGCACATGAGTGATTTTCTGCTCCAACAGCTGATCGCAGATCACCGTGGTTTTTGAGCTGTCAGTGTTGATTTTTTTATTTTGTTCCTCCATGTTGGTTGCTATTGGGTCAACACTGTGCATGCCTCTGGCATCTTGTCTCTAGCTCCTGAACACTTCTGATTTACTGTGTTTGTAAACCTTGGAGGTGATCTTGCTCAAATGTATTTCAGTTAAGTATTGGCTCACAGAAAGAAAAGTAAAAACACTGGGTGGTTTCACTCATAGCAGGAGCATAAAGGACCGGGGTGGGGGTGGGGGCGGAAAATAATGAACAACTATATACCAGAGACATTTTATGGGGTGGAGTGAGGAATGGGATCAAAAATGGGGGTAGGGGGAAAGAAGTGCACAGGACTATGGTGATGGCACATGGGTGATTTGGTGATGGGAAACCCATGGGATTAAAACTGAAATGGAAAAAGGTACAAAATGATGTAAAAATAAACTATTATATTAAAAAATAAAAAAAAAAGAATTGACTCAGAGGCATGTCTTCTGGAGGTGAGTTAGTTGTAGAGTAGGTACTTTTATGAATGAGCCTTGAGTAGTCAAAGGAAATATAGTTCATTTTACCTCTTCAGTTTCTCAGATAGGTGTTTAGATGCTTTCATTATTCATTGATTTTTTGCTCTGTGCTCTGTGCTAGAAATATATGCAGTTGAAGTGAATATTGTGACTGCTGCTAGACTCTATTCTGGGGATAGATAAATCGATACGATGCAGAACAAAAGAGAGACTGTATAATGGAGGTGTTAGCATCATATGTGGGCTTGGGGGGAAGAAGAGTTAGTATGAATTTGCCCTAATTTGATGGAAGATATTGTGTTGGATTAGAAGGAATAGTGTATTCCTGGAGAGACAGTGTGGAATGGGGAAGATGTCCCAGGTAGAAGTAAAGAGCAAGCACATTTGGTCAAACAAAGTGTGTGCTGAACGAATGAGGTGTAGAGGAGCATAAAACATCTATGGTGGGTATCTTGAGGCACAGATTGAATCCTATTACTCAAGTATGTTTATAGAGTTGGCTTTCCACATTGAATTGGTGACTTTGTAATAAGAATTTTAGTGCACACAAATCCTAGGATAATAATTCTACCTTGTGTGTGTGAGTTACCTGATTAAGAGCTTCTTCTTCACTCTTTATTTCAGTGTTCATACCTTAGTATAGTTGAACATATATCTCCTTCTGTTTTGTTATCCTTAAAACATTATCTTCCTTTAAGAAACATTCTTTATATCCTTATTGTTTTTATAGCTCTTAGAAGATGGGGAAATTTCTCTGCTCACATTGTATGAAAACACGAGTTTGAATGTGAAGTTCACATTAGTTTTTCTTAAGAGGTCTATACAGCCTTTTACATAACAAGAATTTTGTATTAGAGGACCGCCACTGGGACTTTCTTATCCAGAGATTTTAAAAAATTTTCTATTGAAGTAATATTGTATTATAAGATTAGCATTTCAGGAATGCATTATTCTGTTCAACATCTATATACGCTATTTTAATCTAATCACTAAATGACCTATCCTTCACTATGTATTTGACCACGTTTACCTAATTTGTTTACTCACTCTCATCCTTCACACCTTTTGGTAACCACTCATTTAGCTTTATATCTAAAAGTTTATTTTTGTGTTATTTAGGTCATCTGCTTGCTTCCTTTTTCTGTCTACCACACAAATGAAATAATTTTGCTTTTTTCTTTCCTTGTCTGACTTATTACACACTAAGTATAACCTCTTAATCTATCTAGGTTGTTGCAAATAGCAGAGTATCCTCTTCATTCCTGACTAGTATTCCATTTTATGTATATACCACAACCTCTTTACCCAGTCATCTGTTGATGGATACTTAGGTTGTTTCTAATGCTTTTCTATTGTGAATAATGCTATAGTAAACATGGTGTGCATATATCTCTTTGATTTAACATTTATGTATTCTTTAGGTAAATCCCCTAAAGTGGAATAAGTGGATATATAGAATTTCTGTTTTTATAGTTTGAGGACTCTATACTTCTTTCTATATTGGCTGTTCCCATTTATGTTCCCACCAACGATGTGCAAGGTTCTCTTTGCTCTAACATTTTTGTTATGAAATCACTTGTAAAATATTTTCTTGTATTTTGGAATTTAAATATATAACTGACTGCATTATTTTTCTTTGTACTTACAGTACGGCCAAGTACAGTGTGTTGACATTTCTACCTCGATTCTTATATGAGCAGATTAGAAGAGCTGCTAATGCCTTCTTCCTCTTCATTGCCTTATTACAGGTAATGTTATTTTTTTTTAACATCATTTAAAATTCATAATTTTAACTACATGCAAAATGAGATTTTTCTAAAAGGCCCCTGAATGAATATAATTTGCTTGCTTCATTCACTCATTGTGTGCATGAACAAATGGATCTTTGTATAGAGGGAGATTTCTTTTGGCATTGCCTTAAGGATAACTGCAGTGACTAAAAAGGGACTCTGAAAAATTGCCTTAGGGTCATACTTTTAACTGCTTTTCTGTTCCAAACACATGGTGCTATTGAATAAAAATCTGAAAACCAGTTTTAAAATAAGGTAATTGTTTTTGTGAAATAGAGATAGAATGGAGCTGCAAAAGAGTGAGGGCTGGTGAGTGCTGTTTTCTTTTTATCTTGCAGCAAATTCCAGATGTATCTCCAACAGGAAGATATACCACCCTGGTGCCATTGATCATTATTTTAACAATCGCAGGCATCAAAGAGATTGTAGAAGATTTTGTAAGTTTTTGCTTTTAGATCATAAAAACATTTCATTGAATATAATCTATAACTAACATGTTACTTTGTTTTTTTGTTTGTTTTTTTTGAAATAGGAAATTGGTCTTTTGCTTAACCTGTCTGTTTTGTGATGTTATCTCTGGGGAGGAAGGGTTTACACACACTGTCTTATGTACCTGAGCAATGACACAGAAGTAGTTCAGACTACTTATTTTCCAATGTTAGGTCACTATGTCCTTTTGAATTTTATCACTGATATTTCTTATACTCTCCTTTGGAGCTTGTGATTCGGGCAGGAATGAAGGACTCTATTGTTGTGTTGCACAACAAAATCTTCCCCTTCTTTATACTTAAGTTTAGTGTATCTATGGTAAGTTTATTGTCTACAAACATATTCACATATTCATAATCTTTTTTTTTTCTTTTCTTCATTTCTCTTCCCTGTTCTTTTTCTCTCATCTTCCCTTGCCTCACTATCTGTTCTGTCTCCTCGCTGACTCTCCTTTTTTCTTCCTCCTTCTCTCTCCATGCTTCACCTCCCTCTTTTTTAAGAATTTATGTACTTATGTATATGAAACTGGGGTACAGCCCAGAGGTGCAGGGGCTGTGAGAGGATTCACTAGACACAGAAAGGGAGCAGAACAGGCAGACAGATGAAGTACATTTCTAAGGGGAGCAGTGGGCAGGTCACGAGAGGTCTGTGCCATGTGGGTCACCTCCTGGGGCGGGGATCGAACTCGCTCTGAAGCGGCTACTATTCGCTGGCAGTGCTGCGCTTTAACCCACTGCTCCATGAGGGAGCGCCCTCACCTCCCTCTTTTACACACACACACACACACTTTCAGTGTATGTACAATCTTCTGTGACAAGGCAAATGTATTACTGTAAATATAAATCAAAGCAAAGGCATTTTTTGTGCCCCAAATTCTTTTTCAAAAAGAGTTCAGGCCCTTCCTGTTGGCACAATGGGTTAGGATGCAGCACTGCAAGCTAGTGGCAGCTACTTTAGTGTGAGTTCAATCTCTGGCCCTGGAGGTGACCCACATGGCAGCAGACCTCTCCTGACCTGCTCTCTGCTCTCCTCAGCAATGTACTTGTCAGTCGGCCTGTTCTGCTCCCCACTCCGTCTCTGGTTATGCCTCTCATTGCCTCTGCACCTCTGGCCTGTACCCCAGTTCTGTATGTGTAAATAAATAAATCTTAAAAAAAAGAAGTTTCAAAAAATCTAATTAAAAAATTAAATTATATTTTGTTGGGTGAATATCAGATTTTACTCTTACTGTATTTGTCTCCCAAATCCACTGAGTGATGCATGTTCACAGACTCTTGAGCTGAACTTCATGGAGTCAGTATAAGTGGCTGTTGGTTTCCTTATCCTCAGTATTTTCCTAGTATAATTGTTGCTGTTTCAATTACCCATTTGGAACTTTTGAATCTAAGAACTTTTTCTTTTTGTAACAGAAGCGACATAAGGCAGATAATGCCGTTAACAAAAAGAAAACGATAGGTAAGAAACAAGGCTGAATGATTTTTCCATTATATAACCTTAGATTGCCAGCATTAAGGAATCCTAATTGAGTAGTTAATGGTACTGATTTAATTGGGGGCAAATGATCTATAAAACACTTGAAATAAATTACAAAATGACAAATTCAACCCAAAATGTGAGGCCTGGCAACTGAAAAAAATTGTGTATTTTAGAATTTAGTGAAGGTTTTAATTTTGGGGAGCTAGACATAAAAAGTTCAAGCACATATATCCTTGGCTTATAAGTTGCTCCCTAACTGTATTTACTTTTTATTCTATTTAATTTCTAGAATATTAGCTCTGCATTGTTGTGAGTTTTTATATTTATTTATTTACTATTAGTAATTGTAATAGCAGAGTGATTTTTTGATATTCTGGGCTAATTATCAGTAGATTTGGCTTATATGCACATAAAGACACACACTGATGTGTATGTAGTTAGATATGGGACATAGGTATGTAGATTAGAACTCCATTTTGTGTTTAAGGGTCTGGTAAGCTGGAACCAATAAATGGAATTATTAACCTTCGAAAGCTTATTTCGATTATCACTAATATTAATTGATACTTTTTTTTTTTTTTTGAACAGTGTTAAGAAATGGTATGTGGCAGACCATAATGTGGAAAGAGGTAAAAACTAATCTGAGGACATTCCAAAAAGTATGTTTGCAGACTTGTGATTAATTGCCAATCTGCAGTTGTTTGTAGTATGAAGTTTGTGTTATGACATAGATCATCTCCATTTGATGAGAGTTTAGATTGTGGCATTTTCTCATGAGGTTTACGGAGAAAAGATGCCTGGTTTTCTGTTCTCTGTTTTTTCTACAGGATGCTTACTTGGTCATTTCTGGATTGTGAAATCCTGGTGTATATTTCTGAAACCTCAAAGCATTGTCTGGTTTCTAAATACACGCAAGAAACATTTTCCTTGTTCTTGTGATATTCAACTAAATTCCATTCTTAAGTATTTTATTTTGCCACTTTTGAGATCTTCTAATATTTTAAGCGGAAGGTCTTGGCTTTGTGAGTAAATGGAAAGTGGTGGAGACGGATTAGAAACCATGCTAGTTTAGTTCCAAGGCAGAAGTGTGACCAATCGTTGTTCTTTACAATAGGTAGAAGGATTTATCCCCACAACCCTGTAAGTATGAGGTTTGAAGGGTTTTAGAATGTTTTTTTTTTTATCATGATGAATAGAAAATTCTTGAGATTTATATTATGACATCTGGGACTCTTTAAAGTCATTCACTCTTTTGTCTTTCACTATTTCATTGACTGAGAACAATGGAATTTACATGGTGTTATTAAATAGTGTATAAAAACCATTATTCCAGATAAGCACTGAAACTGTAACCTGAAGCGCTACAGCTCAAGTCAGCAACCCCCTGGTGGTGTCTGCTGAGCGGTGTGTTTGTGCATCCTGACAGCTGCAGGTGATTGGACGAGGACCTTGGCACTTTTCAAAATTAGAGCCTTGAGAAAGCCCCTGAAGCGAGAGCAGATTCAGGGATCTGGAGGAAGCTTTTTCCACCTGAAGAATCCTTACTCTAGGTTGTTTTACCTAGGGGGTGGACATCCTAAGAACAAATAGAAGACCATTTTCAAACAAAATTCCTGGTACTTGAAAGCTGGAAATGTTCTATAACTGGGATATGTTTCTTTCTTTAGATAGCAAAGATAGGAGAGAGCCTCCATTTTTCTTGTCCTCTCACTTTGAATTTAAAAAAAAAAGTTTTTTTCCCCCTTTGGAAAACATGACTAGTTCATTTTTTTTTTAACCAATTGCTTCAGAGTTTTTATATGTAATTAAATGGTTCACATGACATTTCAAATTTTGTAAGTATCCCTTGCATTTTTACTAATGATTTTGAAAATAACTTTGTATCATTCTTTGACTTTTCTTTATTATAGACTGCACTTTAATGATATATCCTCATTTTGATTTTTAATTGAATGCTAACTTAAAATGTACAGTGATTCTGGAATTTAAACTTTACCATCCTTCCTGGTACTAAACCAGATTGCTTAGGCCTCCCCATACTTTATAAGTGATTTTAAGCACCAGTAGGACCCATTTTAATCATATAATCTCTCCACGATTATAAGATCCAGTAGTTTCTCACAAGGGTGACACCATCTGAAATTATTTGAAATCATTTGTTATTGAAATAACTTAGCCCTCTATCATTACGTGAGTTTCAGGCATGTATCATTAAAAATCAACAGAGGTTAGAGCAGTAATAGCAATCACAATATTCACTTTGGAAATTTTTGTGCTGTCCTTGAAGGGTCACTGTGCCCTTTCAGTTACACACTAGCTCTTGACCCAGGCCTGCTTCCTGTCAGGTCATGTGCATACCTCCTCTCAGCCCCAGGGCAAGTGGTGATGGTAGTAGTTTCCCATTTCATAGGAGGACACTGGAGCTGAGAGGTGGAGAGCTTGCCAGGATCCCAGAGGCTGTTGATGTCTCTGAACCTTGGTTTTGAACCAAGACCTTCCTGATTTGAAAGCCCATTTTCTGCCCAGCCTGACCCTTCTGTGATCTTGTTGGAAGGTTTTAGAAACCCTTGACTGTGGTGCTCATTGTCTGCAGTCTAGGACCTGTTTCCTCGTCTTGGGCACTTTTATCCACTTTTTTCCCCCAAAGTGATCTCAGACTTAGGTCATGATCCCTTTTTCTGGCATTTTCTAAAGACTGAAAAATCCATTTTATCAGGTATATTTCTGGAGGATCTTTTGGATGCACTGTTTATGGCTGAATTTAGAATTTCATTTTAATCAGCTTATTGGCAGTATTGCTTGGTTTTGAATCCTGACTCTCTGTGACCTAGATTAAATATTTCATTTAAAAAATGGAGAAAATTTGTGTGTATTAACTCTATGGAGTCTCACAAACCTTCATGAAATATATTCCTTATTTGACCTCATCACATAGGTGAGAAAGTTATGTCATTTGCCGATGATTACAGAGTGGGGACGGAGTCCAGCAAGAGATTTGCTGGTTTCAAAGCCAGACCTTATCCCTCTGTCATACTGCGTATAGCCACGGCCATGTACAAGGCTTTGAAGACGGATGAATAGTCACAAAGCAAGGGAGACCTTGAATAATTGTTCTGACTGGTCCTTTTTCTTTTTTATATTCGTCATTATTATAAGAAAGCCATATTACCACTTGTCTAGAAAGAAACATTTCCTTTCTAAGTCTTGTCAAGGAAAATAATTTGGGCCTCTGTGTTAAACTTCACAGCATAGTTAGATAGTAATTTTTCCATCAAATATTTAAACACTTCATCACTGGTGCTTTTTTTCTTTCATCCTTCCTCTCTCCATGACCCTGGTTTCCTAGGTGACGGTGGGGGACATTGTGAAGGTCATCAATGGACAGTATCTTCCAGCAGACATGGTCCTGCTCTCCTCCAGGTCAGGTGTGCTACTGGGCACATTAAAAAAAATATTAAGAACAATACAGAATGAAGTGGTGAATGCAGAAATCTGAAGCTACCTTCCCTCCCCTGCTGCATTGTCCTATCCTTGTGTCTAACCTGTTTGTCCACCACTTGTCATTTGCCTTTCCTGCTTTAACTACTAGTTTTCTTTCTCCCATCATTCCTTTCAACTTTTTCTGAGCTCTTTTACATTTATTTAACTTATACTCTTGTAGATACTCCTGCTAGTTCTTATTTAATGGGAAATATTCAACAGCAATAAGGGGCTTTGCTCAGTAATGCCCAGGTGGCAACACACAGGAGACTTCAGAACTAGTTCCCCATGGGGTCTCCCAGCTCTTTCCTGTAGAACACAGCGTCTCCCTTTACTAGCTGTTCAGAGACCCATAGCATTTCCCAGCCCTCTATAACCTGCAGACGGTGTTTCTCTTTGCCCACACTTTGGTCCTTTCTGCCCCTGTCTCTTTGGCATGTTTTCTAGATAGTTCTATGCTAGAACAGTGTCATCACTAAGTGGCACAGATAATGGTCAATCTCTCATCGGCTTACCCTTGTCTTAGTACACAAAGGTACATATCAAAGAAGTAAAGTTGAAATCAGGGCATGGATAAACTTTTAATCTCAGGCTCAAGATTAAATGATTTAAGAGGGAAGACCTTTTTGTATTTATATGTTGTTAGGAATCATAGGTGTGCACACAGTTTTCATTTTCTTTGTTTATGGACAGTATTTCATTTATTGGGCTCAATACCTCAGAGTTTAAGCCTTCACCTGAACTTTGCCGGTTTCAGGTAAAAGGTTTGAAAACTAGGACCCCAGGACTACTCATGGGGGATAGTACTATATGTTGGGCTAGGATTCAGTTTTGATTTGTAACAGAGAAATTTTAGAAATAGTAAAGTATTAATTGCTTGATAGATGTGGTCTTAATTTGAAATTAATAGTTGACAGTGAAGTTCTATGTCCAGGATCAAGATATGTTTGAGAATGTTCTTGGTGCCAAGCAGCCTGCTGCATATTATTCCATTTAACCTTACTCGCACCTCTTGTTATTCTTACTTTTTACTTCGAGAAAACAGACACAGAGAGATTAAGCAACTTGCCATGGCCAAGTAACCCATAAAGGTAGCTCGAAGAAGTTTTAACTTAGTTGATTACAGAGATCCTCTCTTAACCACTAACTACCTCAAACTGTAGATTAGTAGTAGGAAAATATTGGTTTATTTTTATTCTTTGCAATAAATAAATAAATAACTAATAAAAAGTGAAGAAAAGCCTTGCATATCTCTGCCTTGATTTCTTAGCTCTTCTGATAACAGTTTTGTTCAAAGATGTTTTTATCCTGGCCATGTCTGTGGTGATGACACTTTTGGTCAGGAGCAGACTTTGGGGTCATCCCAATACAGTAGTCTTAACTGGTACATCAAATGTTCCTATAACACACCCCTCCCTTCTCATTCATCTTCAGTTATCTAATTGAGGTCAGGCAGGCATGATAGGGAGCCTAAAAGGACAAATAACCTGGCAAAACAGTTTTGTGTGAGTGTTTGTCTTTCTACTCAGTTGCTGTTACAACAGTGGTTGTTTATAACATAATTTTGAAGAACTGGTGAGCAGATATAGTTTCTATAGTCAGCGCATTCTAAACTATGAATTTATGGAGAGTACTTCACTAAACTATCTGTTTTTCCTCTCCAGTGAACCTCAGGCAATGTGCTATGTCGAAACGGCTAATCTAGATGGGGAGACGAACCTTAAAATACGGCAGGTAAAGTTACCTTTTATACCTAGTGGTTATGGAGGCCCAATTTAAAATTTAGTTCCCAATTTGGTTCTCTGCTTTCACTCAAGGGAGAGCTACTCCTTGTGGGTCATTCCTTAACTCTGCTAGAATGTGCAGGAAGAACAGACCTTTTACTAGGAAGAACATTCCTGGAAAGTGAGAGCAAGGTTAGAAGTGGGCTCGATGAGGTTTGGTTCTTGAAGTGTATCATGTTGTAATTTATATCCTACCAATTCTTACCTGTCAGTGCAGGTAAGGAGATCCTCAGAGAGGCTGGGCTGGGTGGGGAAAAGACAGCACCTGCAGTGGAGAGCTATAGTAGGTAAACGCTAGGGGCCTAAGCTTGTCATTATTGTTTTAGCTGTTTTAATTCGAGAGAGTAGTACATTAGATATAACTTTAGCATGCTTAAAAAGAAGCTATTCTTAGTTATGTTTAACTCTAAAGTCTTTAACATAATAAAAAATGAAGCATTTGACATTTAAATTTTCCGCTGCATGGTTAAATTTGATAAGTCCATCTTCATATCTTTCTTTTCTTAGATACTTGTTATTTTCATTTTAAAGAAGAATCACTGAATGTGAGATATCCTGTAAAAGGGACATAGTACTCTATTTTTATGACCCATATTGGAATAGCTAAGAGAATATGCTTTCTTGAAGGTGTTTGAATTTGTTAATTGTTACAGAAACATGGATGTTTCTAGCACAGAGGTCGAATCTGAATCTTAACTTTCTGCTTCCTTGGAGTTTCTGGAAATTTTGCATTATGTTGCTGTGACAAAAGCTGCCTGTAAAGTCTCTTTTCAAGGAGTGATGGTTTGATTTGTTGTTTTAGTTGATTTGTTATTTACTTTTTATTATAATGGGGATACTGAATGTTGTCCCTAACCCTGGAAGATTGTATTCAATTTCCTCTTTGGTTTAACATTTTAGGGCTTGAGTCACACTGCTGAAATGCAAACAAGGGAAGTGCTGATGAAGTTATCTGGAACTATAGCATGCGAAGGGCCCAATCGTCATCTCTACGACTTCACGGGAAACTTGAACTTAGATGGGAAAAGGTATCGCTTTCCCTTCTCTTAGTGTTTTTATTCTGGGTTTATTTATTTATTTAAGTGGCTAAGAATTTTTTGAGCACTGGAAAGTTGAAGCTTGTTTTCTAATTTCATAATAGCTTAAAGTAGTGAGATTTCTTCACAGTTAATATTGGACCTGATAGACTCAGCTTTTCTTGACTCTCTACATCAATCCTTTTTTTTTTTAACCTTCCCTTAAATTTAAGGAAAGAACTGATTTTTATCCAGAGACTATTTTTGTCAAGAACCTCTCCAGTGAGGTTCACAGCACTGGCTGTGTGGTGTATGTGTGTGTGTGTTTGTGTGAGAAGTATATATTATCTGCTAGCGAGAGGTGGTTTTGGCTATATAAATTGTCCAGAAAAGCAGAAGAGATGTGTTTGAGGTGTCTGAAAGCTAATAAACTTATTAGAGACATGTCCATCTTTTTTGCTGTGTCCTTCCTTAGTAGTACTTTTTCTGCTTATAGAAACTTGAATGAAATGAAAGGCAGTTACTCTTCCTTTAGGATAGTCCCTACCATGTTGTCTCTATCTGTTGTCTTTGTCCTCTTGGCATTTGTTTTATGCTTTGGGAGTCATCTTTATGGCCATTCTGTGTTGGATTGCAGTTTCTCTTTTCTGGCCATTTCTATCTGCATGCTTCTTCCCAATGCTTCTTACCTTTCTATTTTGAGTGGATCCAAAGCATAGGGACCAGATCAACCCAAAATAGTTATAAGAAGTAATGTGATGACTTTCTAGATTTGCATGTAGTATTCAGAACCCAGAGCCAGTCTGTAGACTTCCCATTTCATATTTTTAAATTATCATCTAGACTTTTATTTAATCCTGAAATCATTATTGAAAAATGTGATATTATAGCTTTTTTTTTTCTTATAATAGTCTATAAAATAAACTGGGATTCCCAAATGATTAAACTTCCAGTTACTTTAGCAATTTCCTTTTGGGTGTTGAGTTTTATAACCAGGTTCTAAATTACATAATCCCCCCTAACATTTTATAGGAGAAAACCCACCTTTATTTTTCCGCAGTGATAAGTGATCAAGATAAATCATTTGTGTGGGTGCACTAAGCCAATAGTATCTTTAATTGCCCATTTCTCAATGAAATGGTTAAAATTTGACTAAAGGAAACATTTGCTATATTGTGGGTTTATGATTAAGGGGAAAGCTTAAGCTAATTTTTCAGACTTTCATTAAATATAAATGTTGTTTCTTATTTTTAGCCCTGTTTCCCTTGGGCCTGACCAGATCTTATTAAGAGGTACACAGCTTAGGAATACTCAGTGGGTCTTTGGCATAGTTGTTTATACTGGACACGACACCAAACTCATGCAGGTAAAACATTTCTATCCTGAAAACAATGCTGATTTTAGTCCTTTTTTTCCTGTTTTATGTAGTAGCATGTTTAGGAAGCTGAAGTTTGACTATGAACCTACATTTTTGCTTTTTAGATATTTCTTCCAAATTTCTGTTATTGTTTGAAGTAGTTTTACCATATGCTAGAATTATCAGTGGTCTTGTTTTACACATTAGAGGAAAATCATTTCTAGTCTATTTTCTTTTATAGTCAAGGGGGGGATTATTCTAATTTTGTTATTTCTCTCTATTTATCTTCCTCACTCCACTCATTGGGATCTTACAGTCAATTGTCTTAATTAACAGAATTATAGGCAATTTAAAATCAATTATTTTGAACTAAAATATTTTTTCTTCACAGACCAACGAAAAAAATTAAGTTAAAATGATTGCGTTCTTTCTTCCTGTTAATATATTTCAAAAAACTATCTGCTAATTTACATTCCATTTAAAATAACAGCTAAATTATATTATGACATATTTTATCATATAGCTTTTCAAGTGCTGCATAAATCAGTGTTTTGAATGCGATTTCTTACCTTTCTTTGGTCTCATTATTTTGCTAATGGTTGCTGTTAGTGAGAATGGGCCTTTGTCTTTTGTATTTCTAAGTATGTATTTGGTTTTTTCCTTAATTAAAAGCATTTTGTGATCATTATATACCAAGTCTTGTGTTAGGTCATATGGATACAATAGGGAAAGACCCAGCCTGTTGTCCTCAGAGAGCATGGGGACTAAGGAATAGTAAGGAGTTACAAATTTGTGATATGTATCATTACAAAGCACTGTAATTCTGTACAGATGGGTCAACCAATCAGTGTTGGAAAATGTCAGTTACCTAGATACTAAGAATGATTCCAAGAAGTATATTTTCGAGGTAGAGTTAGGAAAGGGAGGCTATTAAAATGTTCCACTCTTTGAGGTCAAGTGACACAGGAGGAGAGAATTAAATATTTATTAGAACAAATGAAGACATAGATTCTGACATCTCCAGCAACTAATACAATACAGTGCAGGCAGGGCAAGGAAGTGGGGAGGTTAGGAGGGTTGAGAGAACCATCAGAGTCAAAGACTGTTGGAGTTGCTGAGTGACAGAATGATCAGTGTGTTGGGTGCTGGTTTTTGAGTTTTGGGGTACAGCATTTATAGAGTAGAAAGATCTGAGAGTTAACCATGGAAGTAGGAAGTCAAAAGTAGAGTTGGTGAAGGCCATTTGTCAGTGAGAAGCAAAAAACTGAGATGACAACCTTTGATGGCTTGTGCTGTGATTCTCAAGGTAAACTCATGGCAAGACTGGGAAAGAGATAGATGCTAGAAGCCTATTGCTCAAATCTTCAGGGAGAGACTGAGAGGTTAGCTCGTGGAGCTTCTAAGGGAAGACACTGAAAGCAGTATAGCTAAGTAGCATGAATTTTACTAGTGGGTTTTTATACATGACATTTGAGGAGTAAAGTGGCAGAAGTAGTTCCAGGTCCTGCATATAACCTTAGAAATACTGGCTTCAGTATTTCAAATAGAGGCTTCAGGAAGAATATATCTTCAGTTGGGTGAGGCGAGGAGTAGGAAGTGGGGTGAGGACTCTGGGAATTTTTTTTTAAGATTTATTTATTTACTCATACAGAACTGGGGTACAGGGCAGAGTTGTGGAGGGTGAGAGGATTCACCAGGGACAGAGTAGGGAGCAGAACAGGCAGATAAATGAAGTACACTGCTGAGGGGAGCAGCGGGAGGGTCAGGAGAGGTCTGCCACACCATGTGGTCACCTC
>NW_004567111.1:39320791-39411819 GCF_000260355.1 Condylura cristata
ATAATAATAATAATAATAATAATAATAATAATAATAATAATAATAATAATAAAGCTGCTCAAAACCAGTAAATATGATCACAAATATCATTTGTGAATAGTGAGGAGCTGCTGGAGCATCTCAGATATGCTGAATAATCTTCATCTGCCCTAAAGCAGCCTGTCAGCATTCACTAATCATTCAATTTTTGGCTGCCTTAGATTCTTTCCCACTTACAGTAGCATTTAGTGCCCTAGGCATTGGTCTAAGCATGTATTAAATCTTGTATTCTTGTAACTAGCATGTATTTAATCTTGTATTCTTCTCAATGGCCCTATGAAGAAGATACTCTTATTTTCCCCATTTTCTAGATGAGGAAACTGAGGTACAGATTGTCTCAAGTTACAAAAGTTAGATCTAGTAAAAGATAAAGCTCAGATTCTGGCTCCCAAATCCATATTTTAACTAGTACTCAATTGATTCCTTTCTTCAGAGGGAATCAGAGGGGTGAAACATGTTTTTAAAAGCCTGGCAGTTTGGCTTATTTCTATGTAGAATGTCACTACTTAGAAGTAGCAATGTTTTCAATGGAATTTCTAGAAGGCCTTGTAGCAACTAGTAGGAACTTAGCATTATATGGTCATCACTGCAAATGGAGGTGGGAGTTGAATAGGCAGAAACATGGCTTTCCATAAAATGCTTTGTGTGGAAGCCAGAAATTTTGGGGTTGTAGCTTTTGTGTTAGATGAGAGATAACTTTTTCTAATCCTATAACTTTTTCTAATCCTGTTCCCTGGTGAGAATTCAGCCATTGAAATTGTTTATTATAATTTTTGTTTTTTCTAATGCATGTTTACTAAAAATGGTAAAATCATCATTAATTTTACAAGATTGGGATAAGCATTCTTAGAACTTACTGGCTCTTGCTAAGAGGTCAGAGGTGGTGATATGTCTCCCCCATTGACCTTCAGGTGGTATTTGATTGATGCCAGGTCAGCCTTTACTAATGGTTTCCATTTAGAGTCTAGAGAATTTTTAAAAATCTGTGTAAACACATAATTAGAGAACTAAAGTGAAAGGGCAAAAACAGTGAACCTTTGACCCTTGAACAGAAGGTTTTGTATTGCACGCCCCCTCTCATGTGAAAATTTTCTTATAAACACAGAATACAAACTTAGGTTCTCCACCCTAGGCAGCACAGTTCTGTTAGGTATTCTCTCATGATTTTGTTGTAATCCTCTTTTCTCTATGTTACTTTGTTATAAGAATATAATACATAAACACCCACAATTTGTTTTTATTAACTGTTTATAGTTTTGGTAAGGCTTAGTTCAGTATTAGCAAAGTAGTATTCATAAAGTTTTGGGAGAATCAAAAGTCTATGGAATTTTGACTGTGGGGAGGGTCAGTGCCTTTGACACCCACATTGTTCAAGGGTCAACTGTAGATAGAAAAAATGTTGCTGCATTGTTTAGATACGTCCAGGACTTAGCTTTTCTAAATCACCAGTGCAATAACTCCCTACTTCCTACCACGATAAAAAACCTTGTCTATACTTGTTTGGTGATAGAATTCCAGTGACACTGTGGTAAACTTCTCTATGGAATGTAGGAATGAATTGCAAGTCATTTTCATCTTTATTTTATATTCACTATGTGACTTTATTTATATTCTTTTTTTCAGAGACATTTTCATCTTGGCTCCTTTTGTGATTGGACAAATGTAGAATAGTAAGGGAAAAGTCCTGACTTAAATTTGGCACAAGACACCATATTTATGGCCAGCTACTGCCTTGCAAGCTTCCAAATTCCCCAATGTTTGCAAATAAGTGCTGCCCATGATTTGTGGAAGGAGAGCTGCAGGCTGAAGTCCCTGTGCTTTTCTCCTCTTGTCCATTTGCTGCCTTCTTATTTAGTCCAGGCTCCGCTTGCCTCCAGGAATGGACTGTTACCACCTGCTGTATTACTATATTAATTTCCTATTGCTGCGAAACACATTGCCACAAATTCAGTGGCTTAAAATTTCACAAAGCTGTTAGGTATAGTTCTGTAGGTCAGAAATCTGAAATGGTTTTCACTCACATAAAGGTACTGGAAGGGCAGCATTCCTGTCTAGAACACCCTAGGGAGAGTTAGAGGAACATCTCTTTATTCCCGCCTCCATCCTGGAGGCTTGGTATAGGTCCGCTCCTGCCATCTTCAGGGCCAGAGTGTTGCATCTCTTTGATCATACTTTGTAGTCATAGCTCTCTCTGTAGCAAAGGAAGGAACTCTCCTTTTTCTGTTATTAAAGATACATGTGCTTCAATTGCGCCCTCTTAGAAAACCAAGATAATCTCCCCAAGGCAGAGTTCTCAATTTAATCACATCTGTAGAGTTGATTTTGGTACAAAGTGACATATTCATGGGATCTAGGTCTTCAGAGGTAGACATCCCTGGTGGGGGAGGGGCCTTCTTATGCCCATCACAACTATCTTCAGAAAATTAAAAATGCAAATGGACTGCAGGGTCACAGCTATCTAATGCAAATAGCCCTTTTGAGTTTTCCACTGCAGGAAGAATGCAGCATCAGGTTTTCTGACTGTAGCGCAGTGTTCTTTGAATCTGATTTCATCCATCTTTCTGAACCCATTGCTCAGTACTGGCCTCTACTCTAGCTGGACTCATTTTCCCACCGGCTGTGAGAAATCTGGCCACACATGCTTGCAGATGGCCAGGCTGGCTTCTGCTTTTGGTTACTCTCCTGTCTGTTCTGTTTCATACAGGACACCATTCAGATTTCTCCCAGCCACTAGAGCTTCTTGACTTTTTCTACTTGTTTCTTGTTTAAATTTTCAAATGAGCTCTTTGTCCATCTCTTTATTTTAATGCTGTCGATGTTCTATTTTGTGTTATTGATGTATATGTGTTCATGTATGTCTTTTTTTTCCTCCTCAATTAAGTTTTGAGCTGCTGGAGGGAAAATAAGAAGTTCAGAAATTATTTATAGGGCGAGGTTTTTATGGTATGGCTTCTTTTGAGTTAACAATGGTTGATTTCTATTAAACGAATGATTTAGAAACTGTTGTGCTTTGATAGTGCAAATAGCTGATTTTTTGCTAAAATGTAATCATGAGAAATATGGCTTGAATCATGTAAACTGAAATGTGTTCTCTGAAATGGTAAATTGGATCATCTTTATTTCACACTATCTGTTGATTCACGAGCATTTCCAATTTTAAATTTCATTGATTACTGGCAAAAATATATAGCCTTTTAAGTTTTTATTTGTTGAATTTGGTTAACTTTCCCCATTTTCTCCCCACTGTTTGCCCTGAAATTTGTTCTGTTGACCCTGACTAAATTTCAATGCTGTTGTGCAGAATTCCACCAAAGCACCTCTCAAGAGATCGAATGTGGAGAAAGTGACCAATGTGCAGATCCTGGTGTTGTTTGGCATCCTCTTGGTCATGGCCTTAGTCAGCTCAGTGGGGGCCTGGTACTGGAATGGGTCTCAAGGTGGAAAGAACTGGTATATCAAGAAGATGGGTAAGTGTTAAGTGGGTAGCTTGTTGAAGTAGGAAAAAAGAATTTTTGAAAAATCCTTCCAAGCATGGCTTGTTTATAGTGACCATGCCAGCATTCTCTTTGCTTTGGCTCCTGAGCAGAATAGCAGTTCTTAAGAAGACAAAGCTAAGGACTTGTGCGATGAAGTGAAGAGGGCCATATTTGTGACATGTTTTATATTCAAACGAGTATCATTTAACTACGGTTTTTGAGTTATTTGCTTCACCTCTCTTGCATTGACAACACTACACTGACAAACAGGAGTCATAGAACAGGCTCTACAATGTAGGATGCTACCGAAAGAGCAAGATCCTTGCTTCTTATTGATGGAATATTCATACAGCATCAATTACATGGTGTAGGCGATCAAAGAGTAAGGGTGGGTGAAAACTGAAAATATACTTATCTCATCTAGGGCTTCAGGGAGTGGTGAGTCTACATGTATAATGCAGTATTGTATTGATGCTGACCCCCACCCAGACCAGACCCCCCACCCATGGTTCCAGTCTTATCAGCGAGGCATCCCAGCAGTGCAAGTCTCTGTGTTGCAAGGTTATGCAACAATCAATGGTCCCCTAGGGCATTCCCAGTCATCCCTCATACACATTGTCTCAGGATGATCAAGCATCCTGCTCTTGTTTAACTTGAAAGGAGCCTTGTAGGGTTTTGGTATCCAACATTCTTTTAGGTCATATAAGTGATTGACTGGGTTGTTCTAACCTTGTATTGAATTCAGAACCACACATAACCAAAATGGTGACTGAGTGGGCTGTTTAAGTCTAGCAGACCACAAACCTCTTCCTTGTATCCCCTTTCCTTAACTGTCTTCTCTCTGTTGTCCAAAACTTGGCTAAAACTCTATTCCTCATGGATTTCAGTGAACACACCTTCCATTAAGCCTCCAATCTGCCCTCTGAACTCCCCTTTAACAGATGTCTCCTGCTGAATGGTCACATCGAAGGGCACGCTTCCTTTTATTTCACCCTCACAGCTTCCTTTTAGAAGATCTTTGTTGGAAGGGAATGGGTCTTCAAAGTCTCCACTCACAGTTAGTGCCACTTAGTGGGTACTCAATAAGTTGTTTAACTTGAATTTCTAGAATTATACATAATATAGATGTTTGGGGGGGGGTCTTTGAGAAAATTCCAAAACAATAAAGTAAAAGGAAACTTAATGGGGCTATAGCTAATGTTGCCATGCCAATAACAGATACTCTGGTTTTCTTCCACAGATACAAGCTCAGATAATTTTGGATATAACTTGTTGACATTCATCATCTTGTACAACAATCTCATTCCCATCAGTCTGTTGGTAACTCTTGAGGTTGTAAAATATACTCAAGCCCTTTTTATAAACTGGGTGAGTATCACAGCAGCATTTAAAATTAGAGCTACTGGAGAAATGTCAACCACTACTTTTTAGTACACGCTCAGAATCTTAGCCATTTAATGAGTCCTCACAAAAGGAAGAAGATAGCTTGTTTAGGTTTGTTCTGGAAAAACTGGCTGGCGACCTGGCAGGAGATCTTATGTAAGGGTGTCCCTGAGTCCCTGAGTGACAAGTTATCTGCTACCTCAGTTTCCTGGTCTGAAATGGGAGAGTCTTACCTGTTCTAAGGGTTTTCATGAGGATTAAATCAGAAAAGGGAAGCAAAAAGCTTTACAGGGGTATGTCTTCTGGTGAGTGCCAATGGAAACGACATTACATGCTCTTCATGCCAGTAAAGTCTAATTAGTGCTCAGGGAACAGTTTTGGAGGTGATTCTTCTTCATTGTCCTTATATACCAGAATTTATGCTGACAGTAAACCTGGATTCTGTTGTAAGAATGCAAGTGGAATTGCTCAGGAGCTGATGGGCCATGGAGCTCTGGACTTCAGCAGCCAGTGTTTGTAGCTAGGTGCTTTCCTGGGCAATTTTTTAAAGATTTATTTATTTATGCATACAGAACTAGGGTACAGGCCAGAGTTGAAGGGGTGGTGAGAAGATTCACCAGAGACAGAATGGGGAGCAGAACAGGCCGACTGATGAAGTACACCACTGAGGGGAACAGTGTGCAGGTTAGGAGAGGTCTGCCATGCCATGTGGTCACTTCTGGGGCTAGGGATCAAACTTGTGCTGCAGAGGCTTTAGCTTCTTAGTGTTGTGCTTTAACCTGCTGTGCCACCAGAGAGGGCCCTCCTGGGCATTTCTGTTTGATCTTCACAACAATCTAACAAATGAAGCCCCTGTTCTCAGGAGAAATTGAACAGTAGCTGAACTCTGAGTAGGAGATAGTCTAGGTCATGAAATGATACTCTCAAAGCCATGTTTCCCCCCATCACTGCATTTCTTTGTGTTAATTGCCACTGTATTCTTACCCCCAAACTGAAAATTGCCACTTTTGTTACCTATTTTTAGTTTCTGTGTTAATCTAAGTGAAGAATAGATGGTATGTATTATTAATTTTTTTCTGACATGCCCTCCTCCCTTGTCTATCTTAGGACACAGATATGTATTATCTAGGAAATGACACTCCTGCAATGGCCAGGACATCAAACCTTAATGAAGAACTTGGGCAGGTGAGAGTCTTTGGTGTGAGCATAAGGGAAGAGGAGTTTTACAAAAACCGTGGAGTAATTTTGCAAAAATTATTCTTTGTGAATGTAGTTTAGACACTTGAAGAGCTATAGACACTTGAAGAGCTATAGGGTATTTGCGAGTGCTATTCATACAGATGTTAGCTCATTTTGACCTGCTTTTTGAGGCATGGGCATATCTTATCACCTAGAAGCTATCTTAAATAATTTAGTATAGAAAATGTAAAATCACTTTGGACATTTACAATTATTTCTCAGAAGCAAAAGACAGAGAAAGTAAGGGTTAAGATACTCAGATATTGGGTAACCTTGAAAAATATGTAGGGAATAATTTACAGGATATGTCTCTGGAATTTGTCTCTGGAGTATTTCACAGAACTATTTTGCCCTCTGTCAACCCTGAACCCCTACTCTCTTTTCTGAGTTGTAGTTTGCATTGTGTCTTTGTCTTACATTGAAGTTACTGCAAAGATTAGCTTCCTTTGAATGCATCCAATAGAAGATTATAATTTTATTTTGTACAACTTGTTTAAATCTCCCAACAACGTAATAAGATGGATGGGTATATTAGACTAAATTTGCCACTTTGGTCTCTCTTCTGTGTTCTCATTCCATTATAGTCTTTGCAAACATGAATACAGTAAATAAGGGTAAATATGAATACAGTAAATAAGATGATACTGATGTGGGGGCCATTTCTGGCTTGAGACATTGGAGCCCATTTGCAGCTGTGACTGTGCCTGATAACATCTTTGGTTGCCTTTGTCAGTTGGTTACAGTGCTCAGTATGTAAGTGTTCTCATGGGCCTTTAACTGGATGCCAATAATTGAGGGATTGAAAGTGCTGAAGAAGCACCCAGGATGAAACAATTCATCTTCATTGGGGATATGGGGAATTTTCGTTTGGGAAATTGTTTTGAGTTGGAGCTTACAAGTCAAGTTAAAATTTAGTAGAGTGATAGAAGATCTTGAAGATTCTTTATTGAAGAATTTTCTTTTTTAGCATTTTGATTTCAAAAAAGAAGTAGAAGGAGACCGTGCTTATAAGGGTACTTTTACTAAAATTTTATATTTTCAGGCTTGATAAAACTTACATAAAATTTTATTATTTGGAGTTAAAGCCTATGCCCATTGTGTACTAATGTACCTGTTCTATGTAATATATTTTTCTTTAGGAACATTAATATAGGAACCAAATAAGGGATCAGGAAAAAGATAACAATAATAATAAGTAAAAATCAGAATTAGCAAGCATAATAATAAGATAATCTTTTATCTTACTCAAAGACCCTCTGTTGCTTTAAAAATATTTTTCTGTGTATTAGCTCGTTTTGTATAATTAAGCAATATAATCATTAATCCCACTCTGTAAAGCAGTTAAACATAGATTCCCTGAAACAGTTTTTTTGAGTCTCTGAAGCACATCTTCTACAACGATAACACCTCTTTAGAAGCCTTCTGAAAAGCTGGGGTTTTTCTTGCCGTCAGTGTAGGAAAACCATTGATGAAAATTATTTCACCAGTTTATGAAATGATTTTCCAGACCCACACATATAATAATATATATTTTCTAGCCACATTCTTTATTTCATGGATGGAAATTGCGTCCAAGAAGGATGAGGCAATTTTCCAGAGTTTCATGATTATCTGGTATCCAGAACCCAAACTGGGCTCTCTCTCTTCTGATTCTGAGTTCTTTCTTCTCTTCTTCATCCTGTTATTCTTCTCAGAGAACGTAAATTGCAAAACACGTGTGCATTTGGAATTCACTTATCTCTCTTCAGCTTATCAAGGCAAATGACTTGGTTGTTGAACTCCTCCAGAAATTTCTTTGTCCATTTTTGTGTATTAAGAACTCATTAGAATAAGTCTGAAAACTTTGAATATTGAAAACTATGTAATCTTAGTGGTCCATATTGCCTTCCTGTAATCTTAATTGTGATGATGATGGAGCAACTTCATGTTTGTTCTGTGCTGCTTCAGGATCTGCCTTCCTGTTCCAATCAGGGGACAGAATCTGAAAAAGAAAAATGTTGAAGGTTGCTAGAGTTTGAGCTTGTGATATTGGATGCGAGAGCAGATTCCTAGATGAGAGTGTGGGAATGGTATGTGTCATTGGGCTGCCTTACAAGGCAAGCTATGACCAAGTGCTTTTGCTCATAGACCAAAGAGACTCCGAGCTGTTACTGAAGTTTCCCTTGCACGTTTCCACACAATTGAACTCCAGAACTGGCCATTAAAAAAGGGTTTTAAAATGAGCTTGGCATTACAGTTTATCAATATTATACAATAATAAAATTATTATGGTTTCTTAAAAGTAAATCTCTTTTTAAATTAATGTAGATTTTATAAAATATAGAAGGAAAGACTTCACTTATTGATATTTGTACCTTATATGCTTCACGTATATTCTATTCTTTAATTAGGTAAAATACTTATTTTCTGACAAAACTGGAACTCTTACATGCAATATCATGAACTTCAAGAAGTGTAGTATTGCTGGAGTAACCTATGGGTAAGTGTGTTTATTGCTTACTGAAAATTTTATTTGTATTCTTCCAGTAAAATGTTTATTTTTGCTGTTTAGTCAAATGCTATGACTTTCGGATATTTTGAAAGGATAGTTATAAGTGGTTTAGTATATATTCTCTACTGAATACATTTAAAATACAAAGATTATAACTTTGAATAGCTAAAACATGTTCTATTTCTGCAAACACTAACCTAGTGACAAATGCCAGGAAGTCTGTCCGTGTACATTTTGAATATAATTATCACAAATTTCTTCTTCATGTTTTGATCACAATGCCTCTTCCTCTCTCTCTGGCAGTCATTTTCCAGAACTAGCAAGAGAGCCATCCTCCGATGATTTCTGGTGAGTAGAGTCTAGTACAGCTTGATATTTTGATGGGAAAAGCTTCAGAATCAGAAATTATCATATAATTTGGTACTTGGTATTTCTTACCAGTATATTTTGTGACCAAAATTGTTTGTATTACATCAAGAGAGAACCAGAGTAAAAGTTATATTTGAATATGGTTTTAAAGTACAACAATACAAAGTTTTTACCAAAAAATAGCCAACTCTTGGTTGAATACTTCCTACTCATATCCCACTTCCCAGCAAAATTCAACTTTCAGACCCTTTGAGGATATTTATTTCTTATGTTTCAAAAAAAATGTATTAATTTGTAAATTAGAAGTGCTAGATACTGTTTACTCCCTATACTAGAGACTGTGGGTTAGCACGGGCTCCTCAGGTATGATCTTACCCACCACCCTGCCCACCAGCTTTCGGAAACATCTGAGATTTTATGTGTATTCTGGGAATACACCCATGCATTAGGGAGAGGCTTATTTTTCTTATTGATTTGGGCATTTAGTTGGCCCTTTCTATTTGGAAATTTTCTCATATTCTTGCAAATGTCTTGTTACTACTTTTATGTTACTTTTCCTCCAACCATTATTACTGGATCTCCTGTTCATCACACATTGAGTCTCTGATTCTGTTACCTTTTTTCCCCCATTTTTCATACTTTTTACTTTATTTTCTGTTTTTCTTTCATTTGATTTTCAATTCTTTGTAGTGACATTTCATATGATCTTACTACCAGATTTCAAAAGCCTTCTTATACCCTTGTCCAGTACCTATTTCCAGAACTTTTTTCATGTGAAACTCATATTCCCTTTTTTTTCAGTGAAATGCATATTCCCCTTTCTTCCTTGTCTGTAGCTCCTGCTTTCTGTGTCTCTAAATATAACTACTCTAGGTACCTCGTAAGTGGAATCATACAATATGCATTTCTGTCTGGCTTCTTCGTGTAGCACATTTCTTGAAGGTTAATTCATTTGTATCATACATTGGACTTTACTTCCCTTTTAAGACTGAGTAATATTCCTCTGTATGCATATATCTATATCTATATATACATATAGATATAGATATGTAATCTATATATACCCCATTGTTTCTAACTTCTGCTGGTCTGAATAATGCTGTAATGAACATGGGTGCATAAGTGTCTAAGACCCTGCTTTCAGTTCTTTTGGGTATGTATAAGTAACCAAAAGTGAAATTACCATGTTATGCGATAATTTTATGCTTAACTTTTTGAGATTTTCTATAGCAGCTCTGCCACTTTGTATTCCTATCAGCAATGCACAGTATTTTTACATATTCATAACACTTGTTAATTTTATTATTTTTGGAATAATAGCCTTTCCATTGTGTGTCAAGTGGTATCTCATGATGCTTTTGACCCACATTTCCCTTACAACTAGTAACGTCTGCTTACGCTTCAGCATTTAGACACTAACAAAGTTGATTGGTAGGACTGTGTGTGTAGGGGGACATGAGGCTGTCCTGAGGAATGAGCAGTCAGGACCTGCTACTTTGCTGTTAGTTTCTGTAGATCTTTTGAGTTAGTCATCTTGTCATGAGTAGAACTTTTCAGTTTCCTGCCAAGGGTTATAAATCTGACTGCAGATTTTTTTTATGGCTTTGATACCTTGCAGCATATAGAGAGTTCAATTAAAGTTCCTGTGTCAAAAGGATGCCTTACCATACCTGCTCACCTGCCCAGTGTCCCTGAGTTCATTGCTACTTTTGCCTTAATCTTTCTAAAGCCTGGACTTCCATTTCTTCCTGGGTTCATAAGCTTTCATTGCTGGGCTGAGTGGGCAAGACAGGGTCCATGCAGACTGAATCTTCTCCCTGTTTTCCACTGCCCCTTACTCAGCCTTCACAGTATTCTGCTGAGAGCATCAGCTTGCATTTCGGCATCCTCCCTTGCAAGCTATTGATTTCTGTTACTCAACTCTGACAGCTCTTCAAAGATCAGACTGACATCAGCCTTGCTACCCTCTTATCTTCCTTTGTCTTTGAACATTCAGGAGGGACTGTGAATGTAGGGATATAGGTAACCCTTTCTGTTTTCTTCAGTGTGAGAGTATGCACAGCCATCATGTCAGTTTCATTTCTCATAGTGATTTGTATCCTCCTCTCTACAAGTTCTGGTCAGAAATCACCACACAGATTCAACAGTCTTCCTCCTGTTTTACATGCTTTGAGTAGGAATTCTTGGAAATTTTCTCTTGGAGAAGTTATGCAGAGCCCACCTAAAATGACAAAGTAATGGTGTTGGTTCTGGTCTCCTTCTAGGTGTTTTATCCCACAGTCAGATTAAAGATTTATGGTTTGAAATAATATGTAGTATTCCAAATTTTAAAAGTTTACTATAAATTCAAAGCTTTTCAGGCATGCTTCTTCTTGAACATAGATTCTTACTAAGATGGCATTACTTAAAGGAACTTTTGAATTGATGAATATTTTCCATTTTCTTTTACAGCCGATTATCAACCCCCCCAAGTGATTCATGTGATTTTGATGATCCCAGGCTCTTGAAGAACATTGAGGATCATCATGTAAGGCCACCATGTGCTTCTAGGACATCTAAATGCTTGTGCAGTTGTGTGTGTGTGTGTGTGTACATGTACCCACATATATGTAATGTTTTGAAAGGTGTAATTTTGGAAACTAGGGAGAAATACAGCCTCCCATTTATGGTGTGAGTATTTCAGGAAAGTGAACTTAAATAAATGCTTTGTGGTGAACACTGAACTAAAAATGTAGTGAAGCTGTAAAGTAGCACACCAACATCAAAATGATTCTTATATTCATGGTATTCTCTAATAGTTCAGATTTCAGTTCCTTTTTAAGATTTTTCTGGTATTATTTCTTCATAGTTGTGAACCTAAGAGGTATCTTAGTATTTTGAAAGTTATTGAATGTCCACTGAGTAGGATAATTAAGAAAACAAAGTAAAACATAATAACATGTAGCATTCTGCTGTGTACCAGACATTTGATAGAGATTTTCCTTTAGTACTTGAATTATCTCAGGAAGGTAACAGAAAAGATTGACTTGGTCAAGAATTACACAGCAGACAAATGAGATTCAGAATCTAACTGTATCCCATTCTGAACTTTGACATCTCATTATCTCAACTATTATAACAAACCAAAGTTAATTGTAGGATTGTTATCAATTCATTTTTGATTTAAAGGCCAATCTGAAAAATTACTATAATTTCATAAAGTACTCAACAATTGAAGTATTTCACAATTGAAGTATTTCAGGTCAGTATAAATTGGATCTAATTTGGTTACTTTACTTCTGAAATAAATTTAATTTTAATTTTAAGGTTAGGTAATCTTTATCAAAGTTAAAATTATCTTTCCAAACTTTTATTATTAGGACTCATACACACATATTATGCATATGCTTTAAAACTTTCTCTGAATTTTCAGTGAGGAAACTTTCTTTTCTCTACCACAGTTAGTGCCCATTTATTTGATAATGGGAACCTTCCCAGCAACAGTTTTCAAATGTGAGTGTGTAAGACACTAGTGCCCACAGGCTGGGGTCCAGGCTTCCTGTCTCAGCTCCGAGGATGCTCAGGAAGTGGTCCCAGGCCACACAGGATGTGCTGCTGGGGTCATAGTCACAGACAATGGTGTAGCTCCATCTTGGCTCTTGATCTTAGAGGAAGATCCAACTACGAGACTACCGGTTCTCCGAAGAAGGGTGGCATCTCTGAAAAAGCTTTTCTAGAAGAGGGTGGTTTTAATTAAGGTTATCAAAGGAGCAAGTCAGCTTGAGGACCTGGTGTCCCAGAGTCGTATCAAGTATTTTCAAACAGTATTTAGGATGAGGGCAATAAAAATTGGGTTATGAAATTTCTCTTCAGGTTGAAACTGTGCTTTGCTTACCTCATCTCCTCTGCTACTGTTTTACCTATTCATCTATGTCAGGAAAAAAAACTATGAAATCAGACTAAGGGCAGCTTTCTAAGCCTCTGTTCCTCTTCCATTTTCTCCTTTCTCACTCACCATCCCAATTTGAACAGAAACATATATTACATATGTGTGTGTGTGTATATATATATATATATATATATATATATGTATATATATAAACTTTTTAAGAAGTTAAAAATTTTTATTGTGGAAAAATATATAAAATATCCATATCTTAACTTTCTAAAATAAATCTACAGTTCAGTGATATTAAATATATCCTCAGTACTATGTGCCCATCACTATCTATACACAAAACTTCTTCATCTTCCAGAAAAACTGTATTAGCTAACCAATAAATCCACATCCACTCTTCCCCCGTCTCCTCTATGCTGCTGTCTCCTTGAATTTGCCTATTCTAGGTACCTCATATAATTATAATTATATAATTTTGCACTTTTTGGTATGCACAAAATGCTTTATGTATTTAGAAATAAATAATTCCCATTTATTTGAAATATATGATGAAATTGTCCTCCATGACAAATTGCTACTTAGTATATAAATAATATAACTATACAAATAATTTCTTCTTAAAGACTCAAGTTCCAATCTCTTAGACATAATATACAAAAGAAGTTATATGCTCTTCCTTGGCAAATCTTTAGGAAATTATTCCACAAATAGAAGTCATTGCTTAGAAATGTAGTTAAGGGACACAAGATCATTCCTTAAAGTTTTTTGCTATCTATCAGCTTATTCTCAAAAAATCTAATTCCATCTTAACTTCTGGTCCACACAAGGTATAAATCACAGAAAGAATCTAGAAAATAAAATATTGGGGAAAAAAATAAGTTTCTGTGGTGGTTGGAAATACTCCCTAGGGAAGAAGGTCAGGACTTTCTGGGATCACATACTTTAATCTGAGTGAATGTCCCCCAAGACAATTTAGATAAAAATGGGGACTTCCATAAGCTAAAGTCCAAAAATGCTTCTTTCTTCTACTTTACCATTCTTTGGGAAAATAACCAAGTGATCGGCACTTAAAATCTCAAATTTATTTCATTTTACTGACCTATAATATGTATTTTATTTTGTGAAGGTGGTTAATAAATCATGCAAACCACTGTGATTTCCTTGCATACAATTATTCTTGTCCTATGATCTTAGAGGTCAAAGGAGAAACAGGAAGTGTTTCAAATGATAGTGACCTTCCATTTGTGACTAAGCAAAAATACACACAAATTAAAAAACTTGCACAAAAATAGCAAGCACAAGGCTCCTTCCTGAGTATGAAATTGCATCTTTATCTAAGCTTCATGGCCACTTGCTTATTTAAAAATGAAACATTAAAACATTGGCATTAAAACTACCTCAGCACATGGAAGTCTGGCAACACGTTGACTTTGAACATCATTGCTAAAGTGTTAGCACTTACAGCCTGGTGAAAACAATGGAAAATGAAGGAAAGGAAAATGTTATCATTTGTGGATGGTATAATGATCTTGAAAACCCAGAAGAGTTCCCTGGAACCAGAAGGCTAGTGCGATGTAACTTATACGTGGATGTTAAACTAATGTCTAAAATTTATATGAATAAGAAATTTTTTTCTAAGTTATATGGTTATATGTTTGTTTATCATGCTAAGTCTCAGTGTCTTTTTTTTAATTCTCTTACATAAAAAGTAAACTCTTGTAAAATATTATGGAAATAAGGTTTCATTCATCATAAAAATGTAGTAGACAAAATGACTGGTACAATGCTTAACATAGAATAGGTATGCAGACTTTTTCTGAATGGATAAAGAAATAGGAAATATGCTGGAACTGATATTTAGAAATTTTAAGAGTCTGCAGTAAATAGGAAGGCGTACTGTATTCTTTGACAGGTTGCTAATTACAAATGTAGTCTAATCCCAATGAAAAGTTTAAGAATTGTGTATACGTTTGTGTGTGTGTGTGTGTGTGTGTGGAGGGTATGTTAAATATGTATCCAGGACAATCATGTTTTTTAAATGTAATAGGTGAGGGATGCAGTGCTTTCTGGATTTTAAGAAGTTATAAACTCAAAAACCAGATACAGGAGAGAACAAATGCCAGTGTAATAGAATAGAAAGCCAGAAACACATGGGTTTGGTGGGCCAGTTCTTGCTACGTGGATGCCCAGATTGGCATGTCTTCTGTGTACTGGGCCTGGGGACACCTTAGCAAGGAAGGCAGATAGATGGCTTGCTGACCTCTTGGCCATTGTAGAAGTGGGGAAAGCATGTGAGGAGCAGTTGCATTTGAAGTGTTAAAAATGAGTGAAGTGGGGTGCTGGCTGAGTCCTACGAAGGGCAAGTGTCCCCCTATTTTTACCTGATGCATGAATTATTGGCAAGAGCAATTTTAAGCTGAAGACCAGAGGACAAATAAATAGAAAAAGTTACTAAAGGCAGGTGGGGTCATTGATGGAACAGCAGGAAAGGACAGACCTCATTTGCAGAAAGACACCATGGTGCCTGAGAATGCAGGAAGCAAGTGGCAGCACATGGGACTAGATGGCAGACAGGTGCAGTTACCAGGGACTTGAGTTCCCATGGATCTCCACTTCTGTCCTAAAGAGAGAGGAAGACATTCGAGGATGTTAAGCAGGGTATGATTTAAACCTGACTGATGAATGACAGCTGTGCTCGAACAGACAGATTGACTCAGTTTTGTGTTTGTAGCCTACAGCTCCTTGCATCCAGGAATTCCTCACCCTTCTGGCTGTGTGCCATACTGTTGTTCCTGAGAAGGATGGAGACAACATCATCTACCAGGCCTCGTCCCCAGGTGAGGGGGTGCCCTGTGTCCCCTTCTCTGGCAATGTGGGTGTTTGCCTCTCTTTGAGATCCATTTGGGTAGCCTGCCCACACAGCCCTACTTCACAAGGGATGGCGACCAGCTCTGAAAGACAGTAGCAAGACCCCGGCCATGTCAAACTTCTAAGCAAAGTCATTGTGCTAGATGAAACTCTCCAGGGGAGTGCCTACTTCTCTGTTCACCCCCATTTGTAATGGAATTTCATAGGGCTGATGAACTGTGTGCCAGAACACTAACTCTCCCCCCATTTTTGTGCTCTATGAATTGCCGGTCTAGAACCAAAGCAGTGCTTACTTAGGGATGTTTAGTCAAAAAGTCGAGAACATAATATTTATGCTCACTAAAGAAAATGACTCAGCCAAGAGTGGTAGGTATACAATCAGCCTTGTCCTGGTGAATGTTCGCAAATCCTGTGTCTTCCTGTCTAATGCTCCTTTCAGGGCCCTGGTGGTAAGATGAAGTGAGAGGCCCCTATGCCCAGGCCTCGCTACTATGTATGGAAGGCCAGGTTTCCTGAAGCTCATGCGGATATTTTGTTTCTTTGAAAAATAATAATTACTAAACAGAATTCTATCATGACCAATATTGGTCAATGTCTCATCAACTCTCTATCAACAGATGAAGCTGCTTTGGTGAAAGGAGCTAAAAAGCTGGGCTTTGTCTTCACGGGCAGAACACCGTACTCAGTCATCATAGAAGCGGTAAGGGACAGTCCTTACCACTTGTCAGTGTGGTCAGTCATCAGCTTTTTGGAAGGCTATATATTTGAAATGGCATATCTACTGTAAATTCAATACTTACATGTCTTTTTTTCCCCTAGTTTCTCTGAGAAACTATACCTATTGTAAAGCTGAGGACATTGTATGATTACTTTAGTGTATTCATAGCAATTTTTTGCATTCCAGTCATTGTTCCAGTCATTGTTTCCCTGTAAGTCCTTTATATTTGCAGCAAAGAACTTGGCAAGCCTACTCACTATTCTGTAATAGTTGAGATAATCATTTCATGGCCTACTCAACTTGAAGGACAAAGTCTGTGTCTCTGTCTTTTGAGACCCCATACCTGATGGGTTTTGTAGCCCTCACTTCTCTAGTTGACAGACAAAGGATTTGGTGCTTAAGGTCTATCTGCTTTATCTATCTATCTATCTATCTATCTATCTATCTATCTATCTATCTATCTATCTATCTATCTATCTATCTATTTATCTATCTATCTATCTATCTATCTATCTATCTATCTATCTATCATATACATATGATACATATATACATATAGGTGACACACACATACACATATGATTTTTTTCTCCCTGAGATCAAGGAGTTTACTTATCCTATGATTTTTTCTGAGTTTCCCTTTCAGGGAGTCAGAGGGAGAAATTTAGTGAGAGGAAAAATTTATGTCAAGAATATACAAACAACAATGTAAACCACTTAACTTAGGGAAAAAAAAAAGAGTAAGGTCACATGGGCACCATTGAGATAGGCAACAGAACTGGCTGGCGGGAGCTGGCATGAGTTTCAGGGCTCTGGCATTTGTCCTGTGGTCAGTGACAGAGACAAGCGTCACGACTATGTGAAGGGATGGTGACCTGGAGTGGTCACTGTCTTCTCTGTCCTTTGTCATTCTCTGCCCCTCCATATGGGAAGGGCTCATGGACTATTACGGTTTATGGCTTGATTTACTCCTAAGTGTCTAGATCTCTTCAGTGCATTTGAAGTTCATTTTCAATGACAGTAATAACTTGATAAGCTTTCTGATTTGAAAGTCATCAGTTTTTCCCTTTTTTATATGCAAAACCTATAAACTATCAGCTTTTTTCAAAGTGCCCATTTCTTGACATCTACCATTTTTTAATGGAGTACAGAGGTTCATATAATTAGTTTTAATTTCAACAAACAGAGGGAATTTAGCTTTAGGAAATATATGATCTTCCTAAATTGGAACAAAGTACTGACTACTGAATTTTCTGCATAGAAGCTTTTCACAAAGTGTGTATGTGTATGTGCGTGTGTGTGTGTGGGGGGGGGCTCTTCCCCTTCAGGTTAAGACTTTTGCCCTTCACCAAAGAACTATTTTTTGTTGTATGGCTGCTGAATTTCTCTGCATTGCAGTGTCAGGGATTTGGAATGCTGTGGACTGGCACTCTCTCAGTAGGAGAGACCCAAGACAGCTTGGCTGCTTTGCTTTGCTCACAGTACCAGTTGATGATGGGAAGCTAGGGATCCTCTTGGTATTGTCATCTCAGTATTAGATGCTGATGGAAAGCATCCCGTTGTCATTTTGTTTAAGTTTTAAGGCCATATTTCTGGGACTAGAAATGAGCAGATAAGTTAAGATTCACAAATAATAATTTATTTAAAAATGCTAATCTGGGCCTTCTCTGGTGGTGCAGTGGGTTAAGGTACAGCACTAGGAAGCTAGCCAGACCCCTTCATCATGAGTTCTATCCTTAGGGGTGGGGGTGGGTGGGTGGGGGGATTAGGAGGTGGGGGAAAGAGGGGGAAAAGGGAATGGCCCACATGGCGTGGCAGACATCTCCCATCCTGCCCGCTGCTCCCCTCAGCAGTGTATTTCAATCAATCCACCTGTTCTGTTCCCCACTTTGTCTCTGGTGAATCCTCTCACTACCCCTGTACCTCTGGCCTGTACCCCATTTCTGTATGTATAAATAAATAAATCTTAAAAAAATCCTAATCTATCATTACTACTTGTATATCATTAAAAAATAATTTCTCAGCTTGGTTAGCAGGGAGCCCACAGGCTGCACACACAAGTGGTTGATGCAGCCAGCGTAGGAAGGGGGACCCACCCCTCGCGGCGACTGCCCCAGGGTCAGCGGGCGGGTCAGGAGAGGTTTGCTGCGTCATGCGGGTCATCACCCTGGTGGGGGATCAAACTTGTGCTGCAGTGGCTGTGGATAGCTTCATAGTGTTGAACTTGAATCCCTTGTGCCACCAGGGAGGGACCTGGGTGTGAAGAACCCAAAGTAAAAGGACTTGGCTTAGTTGTCTAAAAATCTGATGCAGATTCATCACCCTGTATTTCTAAATCAAAAATTGAGTTCCAAATTTGAAGTATAGATGATTGGCAGAAAAACCTAGCAAAACTGACAGAATGCTACTTGTGGTCTTTATGAATCTCAGTGTAAATAGTTGTACATTTTGCTACAGCACAATCTTTTGGTATTTCTATCACAAATGTAAAACTGTGAAATAAAGTTCAGGTGGCCCTGAGCTTTCACACGGACCTGTGTACTTGGTTTCCTTTCCCAATGACATGGAAGCAGCCAGGTAACTCAGAATTCTGTTAATAGTCAAATGGACAGGAGAAAAAAATGAAAACTTTTCGCCAGAAGGGGGAGCTATGACCCCACCAGACCGACCTTTTGGGAAACTCCAAGGTGAAAAAGGCTTTTGCAAACTTAACAGGTGATAGAAAGTAAGAGAGGGAGAGTGATGTCTGTCTGTTTGGAGATTGTGATTGGGGAGTGAGTTGTTTTGAGATTTTAGTATTTTATATCTCAGATAAGAGCCTGTTGTTCTTTTTTCCCTTTAGATGGGACAGGAACAGACATTTGAAATCCTGAATGTCCTGGAGTTTTCTAGGTATGTTTCTCTTTCATAAGAGTTGAAAGAAATAAAAAGTACATGTATTTTACATATTAATCAGGTATTTGAATGGTAAGGTTAAATTAATAGTTAAGCATTCAATACAGTAAGTATATCTCCTCAACCTCTCCTGTCCATGGAATTTGTGACTTTCATTAGAGAAAGTGTAGCAAGTCATTATTTTTTTCCATCTGAAATACTATCCTTCCATGTCTTCCTTTTCCTTTAGATTTCCAGAACCTGGCGTTTTGGTACTAGCAGATGCAGACACATCTGCATGATCTGGAGTCTGTGACCACGGCATTATTGCTGTTGGTTTCCCCAGGCCCCATCAAGTTCTCCTCAGGCTCCATCCAAGCAGTCCCATGTGAGATCTGGGAAACTGACAAATGAGGACAGATTATACTGATGCATCAGATTGCAGGCTTGGCCCAGAAAGGGCCGTTCTTCTGGATATATTCAGACTCATTCTTCTCCAGTGTGGTTTACTTCATTTAAAACCTGGGAATGTAGGACTGTTTGTTTCCTCGACCATTTATAGATTGAAATAAGAAAAAAAATCTTAATTTTTGTTTCTTTGCTTCTTCTTAACACTGAATTATCACTACTAGAACAGAGCTTCCTATTAGTAAAAATTAGCTGGGTCTTCCAATAACCTTTGTGAAATGATTTATAAGTTACATGTTCTGTCTGCTTTCTAAATTATTAGGAGAAGACAATTTTGACCCTCTTTTGGAGAGGGCTGGAAAGGCTTTCCAGTTTCGTCTTTAGTTTTTGGACTACAAACTTGCACTTTGGTGGGTCAGGGACCCATGGGTTTTGTATTCAAAGGAGGAGAGAAATGTTTGATAAGAGTAATAGTCATAGAAGGTGTGGGGAGTACATAGTTCATATAGGTGGGTGGGAGGGACACCCCAGGCATTTCTCTAGACATTGTGCTCCCCATATCTAGATTTTGTGTCCCAATCCCCAGTTGTGGTTCTGGAAACTGCTGTTGTGTGACTGCATTAACTGGGATCAGCAGTATTGGAGGCGTGGTTAGAAAAAAGGAAGTTAGAAATAACTTCAAAATATATATACATGGAGACACAGGTGTATTAAAGGAAACATATGGGAGAATAAGAGTGAACAAAATGATCATTTTTGGTTAGATAGTTGACAATCTTTTCCCAGATGCAACGTAATTCTCAAAATATTTGTTTATATATTGGTGGTTTTATACATTCAGATACTGAAAAAGTATAGATAACTGATGGAACCAGACTGTTGAGTAGCTAGAAGAGAATTCATGTACAGTCAGACAGAGTGCTGTGGGTTAGGATATAGGAATTTATACAAGGCTGGAGAGAGACTGTCCCCTACTTCTAGGAACTTAGAGTCCATTGGCAAAACTTTACAGAGAGGCTAAAGAGACAGGTGGATTGGGGCTTGTAGTTAGATGTATTTCTGGAGAAGAAAATGTTTATCTCAGAAGGTAAGGAACAGAAGGACCAGAAGACTTGAAACTTGGGTGGTAGGAGAGGATTCGCAAGGAAAGGTGGGCAAGGCAGCAGAGGTTTGTGGAGACCCAGCAAGAAGATGAATGTGTAGGTAATGGGGAGACACTGAAGCCTCAGTGATGAAATGACTAAGGAGATGTTCATGTCGAAGTGGGACGAGGGGATTCAACCTTTATGCCAAATTAGGAGTGCCCTACAAATTTATAATTTCTTTCTACTCCATTTATAATAAAGAGCTTTTTGAGTAAAGAGGATTTATATTGATTCTTCCAATGTGCTACGTATTGGGTGCTTAGTATTTTTGATCTGCGAAGTAAGCAATAGTCCTTTTATAGTGTATTGTCACAAGTAAATTAGTTGTATTGGCAGATGCTTAAATCCTTAATTTTTCTCTGCCACTAGTAATAACTGTGACAATGAGTTTCCATGACAGAGAAAGGAACAGAAAAAATAGAAAATAGACTACAATTAAAGTTTGACTTTGAGAGGAAAGGGAAGGAAAAATGGAGCTTGACCATTTTGGGGACCACCTTTTGATTCATTCTGTGTTTAATCACAGGACAGGGACCCTATAAAAGGGACTGATGGCAACTTTTTTTTTCTTTCTTAAATTCTTACAGTGACAGAAAAAGGATGTCTGTAATCGTTCGAACTCCTTCAGGGCAACTTCGACTCTATTGTAAAGGGGCTGTAAGTACTGGCAAAGTGTGGGATGTAGTCCTCCGTTGTTTTTCCTAACTGTTTAGCCTCATCACTCCTTCGTTTCCCCAGGGTAAAGGCTCTCTCAGGGCAACCATTGGGATTGACTTAAGAGGTTAAGCCCACTAAAGATCCTGATGGCTCAAGCCAATGTGGCAAAGATGGTCAGTGCAAAGCTTGCTAGCCAGTGGCTAGTTTCAGAACAGTAACTTGATGTGTCATCATTGCCCTTACAGTGCAGTTCTGATTCCAGGTTTACTACCTTTGAGTTAGGACTTTGGGAAGATCAGGCAATTTGTACTGACTGATGATAATTGCTTCTCCAGAAGCCCTGCTTTTCAGCTGTCACAGTTTCTTTCTTTCATCACAGAGTGTTATGTGATCGGTACAAGGGTTAGACAATAATGTGTCCACTGTGGTCACATTATTACTGCCCCGATTGGTCAGGTTCCTAGGCCAGGCCTTTTGTCTTAACTCTAAGTAATCGAATCTGAATGTATTATCCCTAATGAAAGAGGTTATTGCTTTCGAACCTTACTTGGACAACTATCACCTGTTAAATTGTAGTTTTATGTACTGAAGGAAAGAATTACTAAACTCATTTTAAGAGGCTGTGTCAAGAATACTAAGCTCTACATAGGGTCAATGATTTATTGAAAATTTTACTAATCTTTACCAATTGTGGGGGAAAGCATGATCTTATTTGAATACACTGTGACAAGAGCTTAAAAAAAAAAGGAATAACCTATGAATTCTAAAAGTATTGTATCTGGACTCATTAAAGAATTCTGTGTTTACAGCAATAACTTACTGATATGCCAAGATCACCTAGATTATATTCTCACATGATAATTTTTTTAACTTTTTGTTAATTTGTCATTATATTCTAAGTACTACATAAAAGGCTGCAATTATATAATAGTGTAAATAGGAAACTACTACAGTGGTACATTTTATTTTCATGGGATTTAATTTTCTTCAAACCTATTGGCCCTAAACTAAACTAGATATCTGAAAAAGTCCTTTAGTCTCCTAAAACTGGGCAGTGTAAAGGAGGGTCTGTGACATCTGGTCCCCCAGCCATGCTCATGGGTCACAGAAGCCACGACAGGGTGGTGTATTGGGTCATGCCTGTGGGAGTCTCACAAACAGTGTCTAGTTTGTGTCTGTCCCCTGCCTGGGAACTTTCTCCATGTCAGGAAGCAAGAGTGTACCTGAATAACTGACATGTGCATTTTACCCTTTCTGTTCTGCAAAAAAGTGGTATACGTCTTGCCAGTTTGGGTGAATATAGGTGCTGCTGTGTCCCTGATTGTTACCCTGGCACCTATGGGCCTCTCTGATATGTTTTCATTTGGGCTCAATCGTACTCGATTTGTTTCCCAAAGCTCATGACTGAATCCAGCCAAGAACTATATTTCTTCTTGCCCACTCAAGTATTCACACGTACATTAGATCAACACTATTAAAACAAAACTATGTTTAGAATGCTGACTGGAGGGTTGACTTAAGGCTTTGCCAGTCACAACATTTCCCTATTTTATAGGATAATGTCATTTTTGAGAGACTTTCAAAAGATTCAAAGTACATGGAGGAAACATTATGCCATCTGGAGTATTTTGCCACAGAAGGTAAGTGAAATGGGGAAATGTTTCTTAACCATTCAGGTTTTGCTTTCTCGTGGTTATGGCATTTTTGCGCCTTGTCTAGGTACTCAGTTATGCACTGGACAGGTGGCCATTTTCGTGCAGTACTTGGCTCACCTCACAGGCACGGGTGCTCCTAGTGCTACCCCCCAACCCAAAACTTCCCATTTTGGGCCTGTGACAGTGATAGGGTGTGTTGGAAAGTCCATACTCAACTACCGACCCATGACTCTGCTCATTTTAGCCTGAAGAACAGATAGGAGGGGCAGCCGACTCAGGATGTCTTGACTCATCGGGTATTTCTTATTCCATTTCTAAGAAAATGCCTGTTCATCTCTCTATTCTTTTGTTAATCCTTCTGACACTAGCCTATCTGTGTCTTAGCAGCAGTCATAACTCACTGAACCCATAGAAAAAAGGAAAGGTGTTCTCTGAAAGGCTTGTAACAACACTGATGTCAGGTTTTCCCTGACATCACAAGGGAATGTGATGAGAGCAGGCGGCTTGCTGAAATGCTGACCGCTGCTTCCTCCCCTTCATGTGTTCTGACGGCTGCGTGTGTACACGCACCTGCACCCTGCCCAACAGGGTAGCTGCCTGAAGGCCGGATGTTTCATGTGATAGCAATTGGGCTTTTATTGCTGTCTTGAAATGTACTTCCTGCCTCCCTGCTTGCTGACACCTGCCTTCAGCATATTTACAGCTGGGTCCTGCACCCCCCTGCACTTCCTGCTGTGGGGACCCCACTCTTGTGCCTTCTGATATGTGTCAGATTTATAGAAGAGAGGGTTCATCTTAACATACAGGAGAGTTGTTTCTACATTCCCATTTTATATGTGTGAAAGTTGGATTGGAGTCTCCTAAAAAGCAGCTGGGTTCTTTAACATTTTTGAGCAGGGTGGTGTAAAATGGAGCCATGTTTTTTCCCCATTTGCCTCCATCGCCAGAGGAATCACTGGGATGCTCTGTGGCTGTTTTGCAGGCTTGAGGACTCTGTGTTTGGCTTATGCTGACCTCTCTGAGAATGAGTATGAAGAGTGGCTGAAAGTCTATCAAGAAGCCAGCACCATATTGAAAGACAGAGCTCAGCGGTTGGAAGAGTGTTATGAGATCATTGAGAAGGTAATTGCACATGATACAATCATATGCCCAGGGAGCAGCTTAGCCACGTGTTGAATGGCGTCTTTGAACAGTAATCTTTTGCTGCCTAGTGATATTCTTGTAGGTATCTCAATTAATCATTTGCTTTTAATCATTTCTTTTTTAGAAACATATGTTTTTTATGAGCCATCTGAAAGGTCTAGCCACCTCAGCTAAGGAAATATCAGGTCAAAATCAGCATTAGTGACTTTTTAGGTTACCTAAGATTAGGCTCTGAGAAGATCAACTCACCCTGCGGACTTTCAGAGCAGCTGGAGGGCCAGGCTGTTTGGATATTATACTTAGAATCTGCATACTTATTCTAGTAATTTTAGAGTATCATTTGCTTTGCTATGTATCTCCTCCATATTGCCTACTTTTTTTGGGTTGTTGTTGTTCTTTTCAGCTTATCCCAAGGCATTTGGTGGCTTTCTATGTTTTAGATTCCCTCAACTCTGGGTGCTACATTTCAGCTGCCTCTGTTTCATGTCAGCAACCAGTGGTTCATCGATTTTCCAGTTTACATAACTCTGAAATCCTTACCTGTTTACTTTTTTCATTTCTTCTGTTGTGTGTAGTTTAATTTTCCTTTGCTCCTTTCCCCCCTTTTCTTTTATACTCAGGTTTTTATTGGGTTTTATTATATTCACTTGTCATTTTAATGGAAGCTGGGAAGTAGTATAATGGAATTCAAGTGTCCTTTTTGCCCTGCTTTCCTAGAGATACCAAAAAGGCAAAAATTGGATGATGTATCCATGTGGCACTAGGTATATAATTAATTGCTTAAGAAGTATGGATTTAAGACCTAAAGCAATAACATACGTGGAAGAAAACATAGGCAAAATGCTCCAGGATATAGGTTGCAATGATATCTTTGTGGATTCCTCTTCAATTACAAGAGAAATGGAATATAAACACATGGGACAATATTAAACTGAAAAGCTTCTGTCCAGTGATAGAAACTATCATTAACACAAAAAGATAACCTGCTGAACTGGAGAATATATTTGCAAATCATACAGCTGACAAGGGGCTGATATCTAAGATTTGAAAAGAACTCATACAACTCAACAGAAAGGAAACAAAAAACCCAATCAAAAATTGGGCAGAAGAGCTAAGCAGACACTTTTCCAAAGAAGAAATACAGATGGCCAACAAGCTCATGACAAAATACTAACCATCACTTAGTATCAGGGAAATTCAAATAAAGTAACAACGAGAGACCATCTCACATCTATAAGAGAATGGCCGATATAAAAATAACCAGAAACAATAAGTGTTGGTGAGGATATGGGAAAAAAGAAACTCATTTACTGTTCGTAGGAAGGTGGACTGGTCTAGCCCTTATAGAGTCTTTATTTTCCATGTCCAAATATTAAAAATATATCTACCATATGATCCAGCAATTCTACTTCTAGGGTATCTACCTAAGAATGAAAAAATACTAATTTGAAGGGCTACATGCACTCTTATGTTCAATCCACCACTATTTATAGTATCTAAGCTATGGAAACAAATTAAGCATCCCAAAACACATGAGTAGATCAAGAAGATGTGGTATATATACATAATGGAATACTAATAAGCTCTAAAAAAGATGATTATTGCCATTTGCTACAACATGGATCAAAATGGTGTGGATTATGCCAACTGAAATAAATTAGAAGGAAAAAGACAAATATGGGTGGTTTCAGTTATATGTGAAATATAGACAAACAAAACAAAGGGTCAAATGAACCAAACCAATAATACACTATAGTAGTCTGGCTATAGAATTGAGATTACCAGAGAGAGAGGGGAAATCAGAGAGCAGATTGTAGAGGGGGCTTAACGGACTGTGGTCAAGGGCTGTGGATCCCTTGGTGAGAATGGTGTGATAATATATATCTGCTGAATCATATACAGTGTGGCTACTGCACTTAAACAAATAAATGGGGGAATGGCTATTGACTCTTCCCATGGTCAGGTCACCCAATTGAGGAGTTCTGACATGGAGAAACTCAGGAGGCCAGGAAGAGTAACAGACACTCTGTGTGAAGAGTCTGGAATCTTCCAGACTGGTAGGCAAACCAGCTCAAAGCTTTGCACGTCATACCCCTCCTCAGTGTGAACTGCTCCTTTCTTTACAATGAAGCAGATCAACAAGACAACATGTTATAGCTCCTCAATCTTAACTTGATTGTTTTCTTCTCTGTTGAATTCTTAATGCCTATATTTTATTTAAGAGTACCATCTAGCATCAGTTTCTCTCTTGTGTTAGCACTGACATGATATTTTACTTATTAGTGGAGAGAGAGGCAAGGGTCAAAAACTGTAAATATCCAAAGAACAACTTGCTCATATGCTCCCCTCTGGATGACCTGATTCCTAATATACTCATGTACTAAGAAATAAGTGATGTGTAATTGTTGCCTGTGTGGGCAGAGTGTTCAAACATCGTGAATAATTATCTGCAAACAAAATTTAGCATAGAGGATCTAAGATAACTGTCAAAACATTTGACTGCCTTTCTTTTGTCTTAGTTTTACCATTAATGCTGCTCAATCTTTAATTGAAGATATTTTTCAATCTAGGATTTACTGTTACTTGGAGCCACAGCCATAGAAGATCGCCTTCAGGCAGGAGTCCCAGAAACCATAGCAACTCTACTGAAGGCAGAAATTAAAATCTGGGTGTTGACAGGTGACAAGCAAGAAACTGCAATTAATATAGGTAACTTCTTTTAAAATAAGTTTTTGATTTGATTTTTGTATTGTGTTTTTAAAATGTCTCTTAGGAGCACCTAAGTATTCCTGAGGGCACCAACAAATGACGTTTTCTAGAACTCTTCATTTACAAGGCCAAGAAAAATTATCTAACCCAAGTGAGGATGCTCTTATGAGCATGATCTGCATGTTATGTTAAAATCATTCTATATACTGAAAGGTATTAAGTGTACTTATATACAGTGTACAGAATTTAATAGTTGACAACTTTGATTTTCTTAATACTTCCTTTGCAGAATTTTAATCTAAGAGATTAACAAGTTTTGAATAAATTTAAAATGTACATTATGATCACATACATTTAAAGCATTTTAATGATTTTACTAATTGATTGATTTGTTTTTTTTGTGAGAGGCTAATTTCTTTCCTTTCTCTGGTTGACATGCTTTTTGCTTGCTAAGCATCACAGAAATGAAAATTGAAAAATGGGGATATAAGTCCAGATAGTATAATTAGTACTAAAGAGAGGCACATTTAAAATTTTAAGAGTAACTGAAACTACTAATTTTTAAAAATCTAATTGATTTAAATATTTAGATATTATCTGGTATTTATGTCCCCATTGTGATATTACAAGCCATGTGTGATGATGTCTCAGATCTATTAATGCTACTATAAAATGTACTACATCTTATCATATATTTATGGAAACAGACCTTATGTGATGTTCAATTCAAGAAGAGACACTCTAGAACATCTGGATTAAAGTGACCTTGTCCTCTTTGAGACAGTCTCCTTGGAATAGCATCAGTTGAATCTAATGTGCTGCTTTCCTTACACCTTACCTTTTGTCAGATGTAGTCAGACCTTTTCTATGGGTTGAATTTTAAATAGATGAAAAAAATTTATTATTTAATTAATCACTTATCTAAGTTGTAGCTACTCAAGGGCAAATTGGGCTTGCAAACAATTGATATTGAAAATTTGGAGTCAGGACCCTCCCTGGTGGTGGAGTGGGCTAAAGCACAGCACTACAAAGCAATCCATCACTGCAGCACAAGTTTGATTTCTGGCCAGTCAGGAAGGTGAGCCTCATGGTATGGCAGACCTTTCCTGACCCTCCTGGTACTTCCCTCAGCAGTATTTCAGTTAACCTGCCTGTTCTGCTCCCCACTCTGTCTCTGGTGAATTCTCTCACCCCCACACCTCTGGCTTCTATCCCATTTCTTGTATGCATAAATAAATAAATCTTAGAAAAAGAGAAAATTAGGAGTCATATGAGTGATACATATTTCTTTCTTTTTTTAAAGAGTTATTTATGCATACAGAACTGGGGTACAGGCCAGAGGTGCAGGGGCCATGAGAAGCTTTACCAGAGACAGAGTGGGGAGCAGAACAGGCTGACTGATGAAGTACACTGCTGAGGGGAGCAGCGGGTGGGTCAGGAGAGGTCTGCCACACCATGTGGGTTACCTCCAGGGCTGGGGATCGAACTCATACTGAGTGGCTTTAGCTTCTTAGTGCTACGCTTTAACCTGCTGCGCCACCAGGGAGGGCCCGATGTATATTTCTTGAACAGTCTGTAAAGCATTGACTGTCCATGGATTTGTGCTGCTTGTCACATACATGTTTTTGGAGAAGAGTGTGATGATGATTCAGATTTATTAATGTTACTATAAAATAAAAACCAGAACTTAGCTTTTTGGTGTTAACAGTTCTAAGTGCAGACTAACACATTTGCTTTTTGGTATAATTTCCCCACCCTAGTTTCCCTACTTTCTCTCTTTCACTCTCTACGTGTGTGTGTGTGTGTGTGTGTGTGTGTGTATTGGTCTTCAGGTATTATTACCCATACACATTGAGCTTGATATATGGCCTCTGGTGTTCATATAGGACCCATAGAGTTGACTGCTTCCCTGAAGTACTTACTTAAATTTAAAGGCATGCTTTCTGTTCTCTAAGAGTGATATGAAAGAAGTGGGTAACCCCTCAAGTTAAAATGTAACTGTAATGATAAGCTTTCTTCCTTCCAGATCTTGAGTGTTCCTGCTGAACTAATGGCCTTTTATGCTACTAACCCCAGGTTTAACTTCCTTAAGTGCTTTTTTGTGTTTGCTGTGAGCAAGAGTGTGCTGACAAGGTGACAGCTGGAAAGTGACCACTGCCCTCTGTCCCTGCCTCTCAGCTCAGTCACCCCGTCCCAAGGGGACACATACACCCCTTTCCTGCTTGTTTGTTTTATTGGATCTGAGCTTATCAGGGCTTAGCTAGGTTTGGAATAAACACAAGGGAAAGCAATGGACTGAATATCAACCAAGAAAACACAAATGGGTTATTTTTCATGAAGAAAAGTTTGTGTTCATGCAGTGAGGCTTCTCTGAGCCTCAGGAAATAATTGACACCTATTCAGCAGGATTTTTAAGAAACAGTTAAATCTGTGCTTTTTTCAAAGGCAGTATAGCAACTTTTGTATTTTTGGTACCAGATGTACTCATACCCATTAGATTAAAAGCAACTTAAAAAATATATATTTCTCAGTGAATGTTCCTCAAGACCATTAGAGGATAACTTTATCAAAGTCCTATATTTATTCTGGAGCCTTTCTCTGTTCATACTTATTTTTCTACTGTATCAGTAGAATTCTTTGGTTTTGTTAAGTATGCTTCTGCCACTGATGTCCTTTGAAAGAGCTATGTCTGAATTATTTTTTTCACTTTGCATTCCAAACTCTTTTGTTACCCTGGGTAGTATTGAGGATTAAATATAATTTTATGAGATGGAGGATATCTGTTGAGCCTACAAATGATGCAGAAGCCCAGCAGCATGTGGACAGGCAGACATTTTGTTAGGTTTGCTGGTGTCAGGCCACGGGTGGTTGCTCTAAGCAGCGCACGTCACGTTGCAGTCATATTATGGATTTTATGCCTGGTTTCTGGTCATACAATTCATTGCTCATGTCCTCAGTCTTATGAGCCATTTACTTACAGAATATGCTGTAGAATTGAATTCATTCTACATACATTCTAGTGTATCCAGAAGATCGTTGGGAAGATGATCAAGTATTTAATAATTTCTACGTCTAGATTTACCAAGGAAAATAGAACCCATGAACAGTGTGCTGAGTGCTAGGCTCTGGATTGGGAATAGGCTTCTGAACACTGTCTTTGATCTTTATCTGTGTACAGCCCTCTAGCTCAAGGTGTTAATTTTAATCAGATACATATAGCTTTCACGAAAATGTTCTCTGAAATTCCAGTCAGAAGGCAGGGCTACTACAATTCTTCCTTTCTATGAAAAACATATTGTTTTTCTATTTTGACATCAGTGAATATCTCATGATTGTTGACTCTTCCACTTTTAACTCACAACATTTTTTAGATGGTGAGAGTTCAGTGTTAGAGGTTACATTTGATATGGTTGGTGTTTGGGTTTGTTGGGTCTCTTTATAAAGCGTTTGATATATCTATGACTGCCTCTGTCTCTGTCTTTCTTTCTGTATGTTATAGTTTGAGAGTTTAAAATGAAATGTAACTTTTAGTCCATGCCTTGAAAGTGAACATGTTTAGTCAAATTAGGTTCCAAGATATTTGTGCCTCTTGTGAACCAATGAATAGTATGTTGATATAGTCATCTAGCCTGTGGGTTTCACATAGTTTGGAATGGGCATGATGCCAGAATCCTGCTGTTCTGTGCTTGAATTTATGCTAACTAGCTGTGTTTCATAGGGTTAGCAGTTTTCTTTTTTAGCTTAAAAAGTTGGCCTCAATTAGTCTAAAATGAAATTTCAGATGTAGCCTTATGAATTGTGTGACTGCCATTTCCTTATTACCATTGGATAAAACATCTATTAAATAGTGAGACAATTGATTTGAAATTTCAGGGCCTATAATTTTTTTTTTTAATGGATGTAGGATGAGTGAGAACAAAATCCTGGTGGGTATCCATTTTGAAGTCATTAAGTTGGAAATAGCTTTCACCATAAACCATTTCTGAATTGGAATTCCATCATGCTTCCTCGGCATTTAGTTACCCATCATTTGATACTTTAAAACTACATGTTGTAGTCTTGGAAGTTTAATTTTTAAAAGTGAGTAGAACATGGTGCTCGTCTAGCCTATTATTGCTTGGATAAGTGCCCACTCCCAGGTGAAGCTGGGGCATGATGATTGCAACTCTGGTTGGTGGTGTTCTTCACCTCTGTGTTTCTCCCAGAAAAGTCAGACATGTTCTTTCTTGATTACCGACACTTAGCATCATTGCCAGATACCTCACTGTAGACTCAGGGAATTTACATTCTCTAATTGGGACATGAGTTAATTATGAAACAAATTACATAATGAGGTAGATGAGAAAGTACAAATTAACTGCATTATAAATATGAAACATGATCGGAGTTAATAGTGGTTACTCAGTTAGTGTTAGCTATGGCATGCCAAATACTGTGATAAGTCCCTTTTTTTATATAACATCAAAAGGGCAGGTTTATTATTAAAAAGGAAGGGAAATAAAGGACGCTTACCCAGATACAAGCAGACAGAAAACAGTCCCTGGAAGGGGCAGGTTTGTTACAAGGGAGGGTTTGCTTAGTTCCAGGTGGGCTGTCTGCATAGCCATAGGCCAGCGGGACTTCTGCTGCTTACTGTGCTGAGTCATTGATGTAAGTCTTATATTTAGTTCCTTTTGAGATAGACATTATCATCCTTTTAAAGATAGAACTGAGGTACGACGAAAGATGAAGTAACTTAACCTCCGTCACAGAGGTGTAAGAATGCTGAAAATCTTGGACCTAGCTGTGACACTTGAGATTCAGAAGGAAAAATATCTAAGTTGCAAAGAGAAGGCCTCATGAATGAGATAGGGTTAAAACTTGAGCCTTCAAGAATTTGTTTAAATGAAAAGACCAAACATAGCCAAACAGGATGGCCAGGTTTGGAGGAGATGATGAGGTAAGTCTGAGGTCGTGCGTTCTCACATGTGAGGGAGTCTTTCTGAGCAGGCCTGAAGGATCTGGAAGGTGAGATGCCAGGTATGTGAGTCTGTGACTGAGTCTCTCCCTCCATGGTTCTCTGGGCGGTGAAGGACTCCCTAATGAGCCTTTTTGACCCCATCTGGGATAGATTATGAGTGCCATCTTTGGAAAACCATTTAGGACGAACAACACACTTATCGAGGGGTTGGGACCAGGTTGAATCCCAGTCATGGGTGATAGTTTGACTAATATGATCCTAGTACATCTGGCTAGTAGGGATGGATTATTTTAACCCTTCTGAAAATGTCTCCAAAGAAATCTGGATTTGGATGTCTTTGACAACATGAGCTTTCCTAGGAAAAAATAAAAGAGATACCAAGTGCAAAATTGGAGAGATTTGGTTTGGTAATATTTTCTAGTGTGAATTATTATTTTATTGTCTTAAAATCAAGTACTGCTGTAAGTACCATGGACTCTGTAATGTTTTGATTCCTTTGAATGTTGATTATATTCAGGTAGTAGAAAGACTAAACACTTCTGGAGTGGGCTGTTAATTTCAGCTGTAGTAAAAAGTGAAATCCCAGAGGTTCTTCTCAGTCATTTTATGGTCGTCTTGTTAGATTGGAACTTGAAGAGCTAGCCCTCAATTTACAAGTGTGGATTGACATTTCATATCTGGCATTTCTCCAAGAGTTGATCTCATTTTATCCAAAAACATTAGAAATCAAGCACACCAAACTTGAATTGACATAATTTAATTTGCCACATTAGCTAAGTCACAATTAACTGTGTTAAGCTTCTATGATCTGTCTAGTGCCAGTGTTCTGTGAGATAATTCTAGAAGCAAAATCTCACTTCATTTTCTAAATTAAAAGCAAAGAAGCCAAACACCTGTTTCTTCTCAGAAACCTTTAGTTTTGTATATTTAAATTCATGAGAGTGTCAAGTGGTTTTATTTATTGTCCTCTCCTTGCAATGGCTTGAAAAATACTTAGTTTTTCCATCTTCGTGCAGCTTCAGTTGTCAAGTGGCATTTTGCTTAAAGTGAAAATATAAAATAAAGCAGCAAGCCAGGGCTTAAAAATTATAGTACACTCCTGCAGCTGTTGTTCAAATCAAAACTACCAGCAAATTCTTTTGCATTAGTTATCCTAATTTGTAACAGTCTATATTGTGTGAAGTCTCTGGGGATAAAAAGAGTAAACCCAGAATAGAGGGAAACAGTTAAAGTTGCAATAGCCCTTTCTTGTAAATGAAAATATAGACCTTTCTGGATCTCATCTGAGAATTTATGAAGATTGCCTTTGGTTTAATTTTAATGGGAAACAGGGGTTTCTATTATTTCAGTCTACCTTGAGGATCTTCTAATGATATTCTGGAAAAAAAATCTCATTTTTACTCAGCCCTATGGTTAAAATATAGTCCTGATCAAAGTTTTAGAGTACCATTACATGTATATTTCCCCTTTTTTTGTTTTAGAGATTTACCCACCTGTTGTTACGATTCTAGATAGTCTATTTGTTTTGGTTTTAAAATAAAAATATGTGGTGGCGCAGCAGGTTAAAGCGCAGCACCATGAAGCTATCCAAAGCCACTGCAGCATGAGCTCAATCCCTGGCCAAGGAAGTGACCCACATGGTGCGGCAGACCTTTCCTGACCTACCTGCTGCTCTCCTCAGCAGTGTATTTCAGTCCATCTGCCTGTTCTGCTCCCTGCTTTGTCTCTGGTGAATCCTCTCACACCCCCCACCCCCACACACATCTCTGGTCTATACCCCAGTTCTTGTATGCATAAATAAATAAGTCTTTAAAAAAATAAATGAAAATATGTGGTTGGTTTTTAAAAAATGATTTATTTATTTATTCACAAAGAACTTGGGTATAAGCCAGAGATGCAAGGGTGGTGAGAGGCTTCACCAGGGACAGAGTAGGGAGCAAAACAGGCAGATCAACGAAGTACACTGCTGAGGGGAGCAGTGGGCGGGTCAGGAGAGGTCTGTGTCATGTGGGTCACACCTCTGGGGCAGGGATTGAACTGGCACTGAAGCAGCTGCAGCTAGCTCTCAGGGTTGCGTCCTAACCCATGAGCCACTAGGGCAGGCATATGTGGTGGTTTTAGCATAGCAAATGAAATAATCTCATGCCCTAGAGATCACTCTAGGCTGTTTTAGCCTAAGTTATATCTTTGTGGTATTGCTTTAAAAAATAGCATTTGGATCAAAAATTGTCATTTTGTGCTTTAAAAATTGTGTTCAAATGTGATTAATAAAACAATGACGTACTCCTCTCAAATGACAACTGTTAGTGAAGGACAAGCTGTGTGCATTTGAAAATAAGCAAAAGACATGTATTCCCTTCCCCCTTCCCCCCCAAAAAAGAAAAACACAGGTCTTTCTTGATCTTAATTTTTATCTGTCTTAAATTCTATTTTGTATTTAATAGGGTTTCTTAAGCATGTAAAGAGAAACTTCTGAGTAGAATTCAGCACAAACTGGAACAGTTTTGTGACTTAGTGCACCTAAGTAAGGTTCACTCCTCTCCTTGGTAAAGACATTATCTGTGGGAATGGATATTTTAGCTTTTCTGCAGTGGTGAATCCCGGCTTCTTGCATTATGAACAGCATCAATGAAGGCCCTTCTTTATAATTGCAGTAGGGTTGAGATTATTATGCTAATGATGCATTCTGCATTCCTATAATCATTGATCTATTATCTTTTTTTTCCATTAAGAAACTGTATGATCTATTATCTTAAGGTGCTTTGGTAAAAACTGTGAGGAGTCAGTTTCCAGGTAGAAGAACTCTTGCTTTTTTGAACGATCAATTGATATAGTCGTGGTTGGTATCAATTACATGTTGATCTCCACTCAAGGGTTACCAAAAGAGTGGAGGGTGATTTGAACACTCAACCTGAACCCTGACAGGTACCCCTGATCTTGGGGTTTCTGGAGTCACACTGTCCCCAGAGTATGTGGATTTGAAGGGAGGCAGTGGGAGGGGCTCTCATCTTCGAGTGTGGTGTCACTGACTGTCTCCAGCTGTCTTGGAGTGAGCTGTAAAGTCTGAGTAGGAAAGAGCTTCAAAGAAAGTATGTTCACCTTCTGGGAGGAAAATTAGAAAAGAGTATCTTGCTTAACCTTGTTGATCTCAAGCAAAAGCAATTCATTATTTATTCAGACACAAAACAGGATTTATTCAGACACAAAACAACAGCAGAGAGAGGACAGAGTGGACTGTATGTACTTGGAGAACTGCTTGCATTTACCCCAGGCCTGCCCCAGCCCCCATGTGACCTCTGGAGGCCCAGCCTCTCCATGTCCCTGGAGGGGAAACAGTAGGGATCCCAGGCTCTTGGGCTCTACAGAGCGCTGATTTCCTCACATGGGGGTGCTCTTTCTAGCCTCCAAACTTTATTTTAATAGGGTCCTGAATATTAATGTTTATAATTTACAGAGATAATTTCAGAGTGCTGTGGAAATTGTTAGGAGTTAGTATCGGAATACTTTGTTTCCAAAAATTTCTTTTTTAAATAAAACTAGGCTTAATTCTTAAGATGGGGCTCACTTTGAATTTGTGGCAGGAAAGCTGACTCCCTCAGTGTTATAATAGTATTCCTGTGAAATCTGTTGTGAGAATTACCTACTTTTAAAAAAACAAATGAGGGACTTTATTGTAGTAGGCATGTTGGTGCTGATTCACAGTGCCACTTGGTTCCATCTGTCTCCCTAAAGTGTTTGCTGTTATTTCAGATAATCCAAGGTTTATCCTAATGTTATACAGGATAATGAAAGATCCACAGAAAATTGACAGGAATTTATTTTAGCCATTAGTTATGAAGGTCTTCCCAGCAAGTTGTGTTCAAGCTGTCTGCAAGAAAACCAGTGTAAACACTTCCTGTCCCTTACTCATCCCCAGTTCCTCTGAGTATGAACCAATAGGTTTAAAGTGGTAATAGGAAGAGGAAAGGAAGGACACTGAGTTCAAATAACCTCTGAAAAATGATGGGTTTCTGGAGGAAATGGTAAATTCTTGTGTTTTCTCTTCCCTCACTTTAGGATATTCATGTCGGTTGGTATCCCAGAATATGGCCCTTATTCTTTTGAAGGAGGATTCTTTGGATGTAAGTAGTTTTTCAAAAATTGTGCTTGATATAACTATCTTAATGCTTTTCTACCGTGACTAATTATCAGGGTTTCATTTTCATTAAGAAACACAACACTGTATTTTCTGTTTTTATTAATGAGCAGAAGTCATAAAGTCATATATTTGAACGTCAAAATAGTACGCGTAGAGCATTGCTTCATGGCCACATGTTAACTCACAGAGAATTGTTCATCTGAAACAGCATGGCTTAAACCTGGTTTGACTTCCCATTATGATGTACATTGAGTGGTGATGGTTCCCTCCCATGGTGGTTATCAGAGAGACTTGTAGGATTTTCTTTCCAGTACAAATGCTAAAAATCATATTTAAGTGTCAGCAGGTGTTCAGATTTATATAGTAACTGGATACATATGCTCTTGATTCCCCAACATCCCAATCCACCAGTGTATGGACAACTGAACAGCATGGTTTTCTGAATGTGCTATAGACGTGACCCACTTTGTCATGGCCTCAAGTCATCGTGAGGCCTGGGGTGCAGCTGATTTAGGCACCCAGGGGCTTGGGAAGTGTCTTGTTATAAAGGTAGGGGTTGTGCAGTGAGTAGCCATTTGTCACAGACTTTAACATGGAATTGTTGCTGACAGGCACCCATGGCCACGTTTTCAGGCAGTGCATTTAAAGACCAGTGCTGGGAACAGATGACAGGGTTATTTACCCTTTTAAGGAAGGGAGTACAGAAATTTCTATGCTTATACACTGGGCGACCATGAATCCTATGTTCAAGATCAAGACATTCTCTGCTTCTTCAGGACTCCAAAGGTAGGAGTCGGGAGAGAGTCAGTGTGTCCAAGGCATCATTGACAATGTGCCCCCTCCTCACCTTGATTTAGCTTCAGGATTTTCTGTGTGCCTCTCACCCCTGTTTTTGTCACTGCCTGCAGGAAACCCACAACTCCCAGGTCATCCCTTGTCTCCTGGATTCTCATTCTCACCTGCTCTGGGGTGGTGAGAAACCTACCTACCGCCTCAGCATGCCTATCACCCCAGAGACTCCTATTCCATGTGCTTTTATTTTTCTCTATGGAACATTTCATCATTGAAATCATACATAGAATACACACGAAATGTTATGTATATAAATTGTGGTGAAATACACATAAAATTTAATATTTCTTTTACCCTTTTTAAAAGTGTATATTAAATGTATTTAATGCCACTTTAATATACGCAGTCATTGGCTTTTGGTGACTGGTTTATTTCACTTAGCATGATGTCCTTAAGGTTCATCCATACTGTAGTATAGGCCACAAGTTCCTTCCTATTAAAGGCTAGGTAATATTCCATTATATGTCTAGACCTCATTTGTTTATCCATTTATCTCTTGATAGGATATTTAGGTTGTTTCTACCTCTTGGCTTTAGTCAGTGTTGTTGTTATGAAGATGGGTATGCAAATAATTCTGAATCCTGCTTTCAGGATTGTGTATGAACCTGGAAGTAGAATTGCTGCTTCATCTGGTAATCTCATGTTTATGTTTTTGATGAACTGCTATGCTCTTTAGTACAGTGACTACCATTTTACAGTGTCACTAACAGTGCATAAGAGATCCAGTTTCTTTATGTTCTCACCAATCCTTGATATTTCCTTTATTAATGGGATTGTTTTTTATTGCGGTAAGATCTGTTTTTTACAAAGTAGCCATCCTGATAAATATAAGGTGGTATGTCATTGTACTTTTAAATTACATTTCCCTAATTATTGGTGACTTCAGGCAGCTCTCACATGCTTACTGGCCACTTGCACATTCCCTTCAGAGGAATAGCTATTCAATCTTTTGCCCATTTTTTTCTGTCAAGTTATTTGTTATTGTGACATGACTCATATTTTGTTGGTGCCCCTTGGTCCGTTATAATAAAAGGGCTATTTACCATGGAGCAAAAATCTTATTTTTTTAAAAACTGAGTATCTCTACCTTCAACACAGTGCTTTGCACAGTCTGTACTCAGTATATGTTTGAAAAAATATACTAGCAAGCTTGACATACTTTTCAGGTTAACAATTGGAACTTCTATTTACAGATCATGTTGATGAGTTAGTGATGAGGAACTCAGGATCGGGTGAGCTAAGCCAAATCAGCTCATGGCAGAGAGGAGCAGATTGCTGGTGCCTGCACCTTTGGGTGGAGGCACACAGCGTGAGAACATAACTATGGCACATCCCCCTGGAGGTCTTGAATCCTGATGACTTTCCAATTCTAAGACATCTAAAGCCATAAAATATCCCTCCTTTTAATGCAGATAGCCAACAACATGTGAAAAAATGTTCAACATCACTTGTAATAAGGGAGATGCAAATTAAAACCACAATGAAATACCACCTCAAATCAATGAGAATGGCACATCTTAAAACAACTAGCAACAACAAATGTTGGCAAGGATGTGGAGAAAAAGGAACTCCCCTGCACTGCTGATAGGAATGCAAACTAGTACAACCACTATGGAAAATTGTTTGGAGGTTCCTCAAACTGCCAAGAACAGAGCTTCCATATGACCCAGCCTTCCCAGTCCTAGATGTCTACCCCCAAAACACAAAAACATTAGTTCAGAAAGACACCTGCACCCCCCATGTTTATTGCTGCTTTATTTACAATTGGAAAGACATGGAAACAACCCATATGCCCAAAAATAGATGACTGGATTAAAAAGCTGTGGTACATATATGCAATGGAATATTACTCCGCAACCAAAAAGAATAAACTCATACCTTTTGCCGCAACATGGATGGAGCTGGAAGGGATTATGCTTAGTGAAATATGCCAGAAAGAAAAGGAAAAATACTGGATGGTTTCACTCATAGCAGGAGTATAAAGGACAAAGGGAGAAAATAATAATAATGAACAATCATATACCAGAGACATTTTACAGGGGTGGAGTGGGGAATGGGATAAAAAATGGGTGGGAGGAAGTACACTGGATTATGATGATAGTACATGGGCGTTCTGGTGATGGGAAGCCCACGGAGATTACAACTGAGATGGAAAAAGGGGCAAAATGATGTAAAAATAAACATATTAACAAAATAACCCTCCTTTTATATGGATCTACCTTAGAAGTGAGCCCATATTTTCCTTTTCTATGAGGAGTCCTCTAGAATCCAAGAGGTGGGCTTTAACTTTGCTAGCACGTTAGGACTTAGTTTTGGACTTTTGATTACATAGAAAAGAGTGATTTGTCATAACAAACTGCGAAGGTTTTATGGGTTTGGCATATTTCACTGCTAACCAGTAATTCTTCTTTCCACCCCAACTTTAAAAAAATATGAATTTTAGTATAAGTCCACTATTGAATTCAGTATCTTCTGAGCAGAAATGCACTTTTCTGTAGTTTCTTTTGATCTAATACTAAAAAAACTCCATATTTTAGATTAGAGTCTGCCCATTCTCCTCCACTCCTTCCTCCTCCTCTACTTCTCCCTCATTCCTAGTCTCATTAAAATTTCATCTGATAAGTGTGAAATAAAAGCAGAGTCCTAGGGCAATCAATTAGTTATACAGTTGATCTATGGTGGAGGTTCCGAATTGAGCTTTTAAGGCTGCAGGGCTCTGATGATGAAGCAAAGGAAACAAAGACCAAGGAAATAGCATGTGAGTTAGAATCTTTGGGCCAGCCTTCCTTTACTTCATTTTGAATCTAAGTATGAGGGAATAAGCCGTCTCCTTAAAGATAGAGAGAGAACTGACATCCATTATCTTGACTGGCCCAGTAACTATGTCCAGGGTAGGATTCCAGATGCTTCTAAATGATTAAGGTTTATCTCTCTGTTTTGACATTTTCAGCTGTTGCCAAAGTGACTTCTAAGCTCTGTAATATAGACAAGGTCAGTGGTCCTTAACACAGGGAGAATGATGATGTGCTTCAGGGGAACACTGATAGGTTACTGATAGGTTAGGGTGACAGAAACATGTGGTTTTTCTGTTTTTTAGGTTAAAAATGCTGAGAAGTAACTTTTATTGATAGTAACATGTGGATTGCTCCTACTCTAATTTTGGGAAATGGAGGCAAATGTAACTGAATCTGGAGAATAGATTACTAGAAAAGGGTATCAGTGTCACCTGTGGGTTTCAGAGAGATCCGAGAGATTGACTAGAAAGACAAAGAAAGGTCATTTACATCACTAGTTTGGTATGGCTTGCCAAGGACAGTATTTTATATATATATATAAGTATAAATATATATATATGTATATATATATAACTGATAAGACTGTTATCACTTCTTTCAAGCCCAAGCAGATGAAATAGTGAATCTTAGTTTCCTATCTTTGGGCAGATTTTTAGCAGCCTTTCTGATTCCAAATACAGGAACAGCCGAGAGTTAATGCAAAATACAGTGACAGTGACGGTCAGAAAATAATAGATTGGTTTTAATGTAGAGAATTGTAAATGGAGTATAAATTTGTTAATTAGGCAACTAAAAGTATAAAATGGAAACTCAGGGCTGAGAATAGCCTAGTACAATCTTCAGGTAAAATCTTACCCAAACCTGTTTTGGCAAATACTGTTTTATTGAAGTCATCCTGTTTGTTGACACATTGCGCATTCCTGTTTTACACCATAAATGGAGAGTTGAGTACTTGTGAAAGAAACTTTATGGCCCACAAATTGAAATATATTTTCCTATCTTGTCCTTTTTGGAACTAGTTTACCCTGCTCTAAGGTCTCTGGTAGTGGAACTGAAGGGAGCAGCTGCTACTTCTACCACCAGGGGAACAAAGGGAAAAGAGTGAAATTATTGAGACTGTTAAACTTCAAAGAAGAGACTCTTTAAAGCTCTCTTCAAAAGGGGGGTTCTTGGCTGCTGTAGGGTCCCTGCATTTGGGGTAAAAGGCAATGAAGATTATTTTACAAGTGCTGGAAAATCTGTAAATTAGATTCATCTTCTGCTATAAGGGATCTGTACTGCCTGGATAAAGAATTATAAGCAGATAGGCACTCCGCAGGGCTAAGCAGGAAGAAGCATTTCTTTGTCCATCTTCAGATTAGCAACTTCTCTTTCTCTCCCTTGCACCCCTTACTGGCAGAGCGGAACACAGAGGCCCTGGCAAATCAGGAATGTGGTTTGTAGAATCCCTGCTGTAGTATTGCAAACTAAATATAGAAGGATATGTCTGAGACTGAGATGCTAGCTCAGGAACTGGCTCAGAGACTAATTTTAAGATAAAATAACTTATACCAGGAAATTATGTGCTTGTAAGATAATTAGAAAAGCTGTTGAAACAGAGGACTGCAAGCCCTACGAAAATTTCTAGTTCATGTACAACAGGCAGCTTTATTCCCAAGGTCAGGACACCACTGCTACTACCCAGAGGACTTCAGGAAATCACTGTTGATGTTCCAGCTTCCTCTATCTAGAAACTGGGTCAGATAGACAGTTGAATCTAGGATACTCCTTGCACAAAACAGAATAGTTTGGTTTCTTTTCTGTCTTCCAAATGCTGAGCTAACATACCAGATGGCTTAATTGACCCAAAATCCTGCAAAGAAGGGGATCTTGGAAATAAGGTTTTTAGCCATTCAGTTTCTGCAATATATTTAAAAAAAAAAAAAGGAAAAGAATGGAAATAGATATGGAGAGTCAATCCATGAACACTACCTAGTATTGCTAATTTATTGGCAAGTTAGCAATCAGGAAGCCACAGAATGATGTAGGGTCTCATTGCTGGCTGCTGCTTTGAAGTTAGACCTTTAACATGCCATAGATTCTCAGTTTTCTACATGCAGGTCCACCATGAGCATCTTGTGTGCCATGCAGACATAAGCTCTTTTGTCTTATTGCTGTTCTCATGGCAAAGAACTTAGAAATTGTCAGACTTAAAGGTGATGGAAGATAGTGTAATGATTCAGGGAGCAGACACTGTAATGCCTGTCTGGGTCCAAATCTGTTCATTGTACTTTCTCTAAAAAGCTTTTGACCCATAATAAATATGCATAGCAGGTTGGAGTTACTATTTATTTTATATTTTTCTTTTAATGATGTTGACTTGTCTAGTTTTATTTCCACTAATGATAGGTGTCTCCTTGGTAAGTTCAGTAAGTCTCCTTGGTAAGTTACTTAACTCACCAATTTAAATATGTCTAAAATATGTAAATATGTAAACATATTCATATCTTCATGTTCACAAGTTATACTTCCATTATCTAGTCTTAAGATGAAGTGATGTCATAATATGTGATGTGATGGCAGATTTTTTTTTCAAAAACCACTTAAAAATGCTTACACTGTCATATCATATGCCATCATATATCTTACACATATGACTTGTATTGAATTAAATGTGGGTCATACACCTTAAGCAGTGGACTAAAAGGAACTTCATTAGTAACAAAAGCTCATGTCTGCTGGCTTAATCTTGAGTGCCTGTTCACTTTTGTGAGTTATTTCTTATTCTTCTCAGCAACAATTCAAGGCAGTGAAATTTGCCTTTATTCAGGGCTGGAGCTAGAATACTTACTTGAAAATTTCTCTTAATTTTTTTCTCCCTTTAATTGCTTTTTGTTGGGTTTTGTTTTAATGTCTTTTAAACAAATAACATGATAGTTTATTTTTACATCATTTTGTGCCTTTTCCCATCTCCATTGTAATCCCCAGTGGCTTCCCATCACCAAGTCACCCGTGTGCCATCACCATGGTCCAGTGCACTTTCGCCCACCCCATTTTGATCGCATTCCCCACTTCACCCCCATAAAATGTCTCTGGTATATAGTTGTTCATAATTATTTTTTCCCTGCCCTGGTCCTTTATATTCCTGCTATGAGTGAAACCATCCAATGTTTTTCTTTTTCTTTTTCTTTCTGGCTTATTTCACTAAGTATGATCCCTCCCAGCTCCATCCATGTTGCTGTAAAAGTAACTGCTTTGTAACATTAATATTGTTGTCAATGTTTCTCATAAACAGACCAATAGTACTTTTTGTTAACTGTAGCTACTTAAAAAATCATACCCAGTGGGTTTACTTATGATAAATAATCTATGTCTCTGAAATCCAGCTCTGTGGGTGAAATCAGAGGCTATTTCTACTGGTACTAATGGTGTCCTCAAAAGCAATAAAAGCTTTGAGAGACAGACTTGCCTAGCCTGTCAAGGTCCTGATGACTCTAACACAGCTAGTTACTTACGAGAAAAAAATAAGTAATTGCATGGTGTATCATAAGGGAGATCATGGAAAATGACTGAGTTAACAACCAACTTTGCCATGACAGTTAGGCCAGGGCACTGTAGAGAAAAATTATTCTACTGGAGGCTTAAGTCTGTCAAATTCCTTCATCTATGAAGTTTATTCTGCATTCAAGTTTCTAAGCACTCTTTTCCCTGCATAAGGTAACTTATGTAGACCTGGGCATGTTTTGCTTGGAATAACTTCCAAGATATATCACAGGCAGAACCTTTGAGGTAGTCTACTTGATTAATTGGAACACAACCATAAAGCTTTGTTCTGAGGATAATTTAGGTTTTCTGGCAATCTAATAGTTTTAGACCTCTTTTTACCCCCTTTAAAAACTACTCAATCCATTTAAAGCAGGAAAAGTAGATATAAAATGAGAAAAAAAGAAAAATAAATTTACCAGGATTTCTACTACTCAAAGAACTAAAATAAAAAGTTTGGTCAATAGTCTGAGAACTTTATGTTCTGGGGCAAATGAAATGTACCTTTTACATAGGTAACTATATGTACCTACATATCTATATATTATATATTAGATATCAATGCTATATTTATATCTAAGTTTTACTTTCTAAATATTATATGCGCCAATCTATAAATGTATTATATGTATTTATTTATCTGCATATTTATGTGGCTATATTTAGGTATGTATCATGTATTTATATTTTGATGTAAAATATATACACATGATTCATATCATTACATACAATTTTATATGATATAATTATACATAGCATATATAATTACATGTGTAAAATAGTATATTCAATATAATGATATATATATATTATATATAACTATATATATGTTATATATAGTTATAGTTTTGGCTCTTTTTATTCACTGAAATATACCTATATGCAAATGTTTGTTTGTATGTATTTATATAACTATGTAATTATAGAAAATATATTCTTGTTAACCTGTCTTCCCCGCTTAACTAGCCCCTCTGACTTTACATCAATTAAAATATATCTAGAGCTACTGCTTGAAGAATGACACAGATTCCAGTGTATATATTTCCATAATTTATTTAACCCTTGGTTAATTATTGGGAAAAATGTTTGTTTCTAATCTCATGTTTGGGGGCATCTTATTTATTAATTTATTTTGCTGTTTATTTTCTTAGAATAAATTCTTAAAAATACAGATCCTAGACCAAGGGAAATACACCTTTTTGGAAACAGATACATATGTGTGTGCATATATTTGTGTACTCTTGTCCTCCAGATAAGTTGTGGCAACTTATCTGTAAGGAAACTTAGCTCTGTTATGTTATATACAGTAATATAAACATTAGAAATTCAGATAAATATTGAACTCTTCTGAATTGAGGTTATGTTTAATTGAAGGTATTAAAACAAGTTGAAGTCTTAATATATGACTGAATATCTTCTAACAAAGAACTGGTAAAATTTTAACTTGTGTGGATCTTTTCTGCTTTTCCTCTTCAGCATGCAGTGCCTGGTAAACCAACAAATGTGATAGGTGTCTCTGATCTGCTTCTGTTTGAATGATCATCTTTTTGAAATCTTTTCAATAAGACAATATTTTGAAACATATGCTCTAAGAACAGGTTGAAGAAAAATGTATTGTTAGTTAAAAACCAAAGCTTACTATCTAAGGTAGGAACGTGATTATTTTCTCTTAGAGATGAACTCTATGCTTTGCTTTGCAGCAAAGTTCCTGTTTTATAATTTCTCCTACCTTCATCACTGTAGCAGTCTACATTGATTTAAAAAATATCAGAGACTGGTGAGACCCTAAACCCAGTCTGGAGGAGTACCAGAGTGGCCAGAGGCTTCATGACCTCCCTTTCAACTCTGAAAACAAACATTGGATAAAACACATTTGTGATGGGAGACTTCAACACCCTACAATCACCAGTGGACAGATCAACTAGACAGAAAAGTAAACAGGGATATAATAGCTTCAAATAGAGAATTAGATCTAATTTACTCCCTCATGGACAGTTATCGGACACTCCATACACTACCACCACCGCCCCCCAAGTGCTCCCTCCCCCCAAAAAAGCACATTTTACTCAAGTACACATGGAGCATTCTCCAGAATAGACCACATACTGGACATAAAGTAAACATCAAGAAGTTCACAGAGATCGAAATCATACCTAGCAACTTCTCGGACCATAAAGGTTATCAAAGTAGAAATCAGTTCTCAAAAAGAAAACAGGGAAATCCTTACTGCATAGAGACTGAACAATTGCTGAGTTTATGAGGAAATCAGAGTACCTTATGGCTTTGGTACGTATGTCCAAATAATTCATTCAATGTTGACTGGGATTTTTCCCTCTTATTAAAGAACATAGAGTAATACCATGAAGAACTTTATGTAGGTAAATTCTGAAGTTAGATGAAATGGTAATTACCTAAGAAAGCTATAAAGTTATCAGAATAAAACTCAAACCCCGAACTTTAAAATGTAGGTTATCACTACTTGTAATTTCCTACGAAGAGAACACTGGACAGTTGTGATAGTTTTGTTTTGGAAAACATTGAAAGAACTGTTCCAACTTTATACAAAATCTTGCAGAAAATAAGAAAAAGGTCAGCATTTTTCGATGCAGTTTGACACTGATGTAAACTTTAAGTTAAGTCCAGTAGGGGCAGAATGATTTATTTTTTTTTCTGTCATACAGGACCTGGGGTATAGGCCAGAGATGTGGGGTGTGTGTGTGAGAAGATCCACCAGAGTGGGGAGCAGAACAGGTGGACCTACTGAAAAACACCGATAAGGGGAGCAACAGGGGAGATAGGAGAGATCTGCTATACCATATGTGGGATAGCTCTGTGGCTTGACATTGAACTTAGGACTTAGCAGTGATAATGCTGGGTCTTAACCCCTAGACCCCCAGAAAGGCCTGGAATTTTAGAACTTACAGGCTACTTACACAACTGTGAACTGCAGATTGCCAAATCAAATGCAATAATGCAAAATAATTAAGAAATCATATTTTATGATTTAGTTGATTTTAGTTTCAGAAATATAAGCTTGTGTGTGTGTTTTAAGTTGGTTATTAGTACATTTCACCTCATGAAATGAGAAAGGGGAAAAAATCCAGATTCTTCCAATTAGATAAAGCTAAAAAGGTTACTTTTTCACTAACCAATAATAGAAACACATCTTTAATCCTGGAGTAGGCATTTTCTTAACTTGGTAGGTATGTCTCCAAAACACGTGTAGAATTCCTCTTAAGGTAAAATGAGATGGACATGCTCCCAGCCAATAGTCCTTTTTAATATCTGTTGAAAGTGTTAAGTGTGATAAGCTAAAGAACCAAAAGGTGAAAGTTATAAGAATAGAAATAAAAATTTATTTTTCAATAAAATAATTGTCTACATAGAAGGTAAGAGAATAAAAAAATGAGTCATCATTAGAAGGGGGTTTTCTAAATGAATTTTATTTTTTCTTGATTATTGTTATTATTGTTACATTAGTTTATTTTACATATTTTTGTGCATTTTTCCATCTCAGTTGCAACTAAATGAATTTTAAAAGAGAAAATATCTATTACCTGAGAAAAATCTATAGTACTTTGCTTTTTTAACTTTGTGTCATTTATTCATGTTGCTAAATATAGTTCTAGTGAATTGCTAAATTACCTTTAAACTTGGTGGTAGACATTTTGTGTTTTCATTCTTTATGTTATCACAAGCGCTGCTGAGAACATCATATGGCCACATGGCCTACTTACATGTATAAGAATCTCTGAGGTATGTTTCTAGAATGAGAAGTTCAGTTACTTGATATGTGCATCTTCAGTGCTAGAGATATTGCCTCCTTTGTCTCCAGATGGTTCTACCAATTTCATTCTTCTCTAGGAGTGTGTCCAAATCTCTGTTGCTTCATATCTTCGCCCACAGAGATGCTCAGTCCTTAATACAACAAGACGAAAAGTTGTCAGCTTTCTCTACTCTTTTTGCCATAGACTGAAATCTATTTTTGGTTAATGAATGGAATTTAAATGATTTCCTGATGTGTGGCAAGCCTGTAAGCTGCCAAGGCAGGTGGGGGTGGGGTGGAGTGTGGGGCTGACAGCAGCCAGCCCCCCAGTGAATCTTGACACTTTTTCTCTGGGTATCTCCAAGTGATGTGGCCCTGACCCCTAGGCTCTGGGGTGCACTGTTATGCATGCCCCCACCTATGTTCCAGGTGTCCACACTCAGGCTTGTGTACTCTGAGCCCATGCTCCCAAGCTCCTTCTGTAGTAACACAACCAAGGCCACAGGTGATATCTGCAGAGGCTAGTGGCACAAAAAAACTGACTAACTCAGCCTACACCTGACTACTCAGGGGAAACATTTGCAGTATGTTACTTCACCCTGATTTATCACAGGCTTTCTGGGACCTGTGTGAAGAATTATGTTATCTATAGTTGGAACAATATTTTCTTTCTAAGGATCTTGGACTCAGTGTGCCCTCTATACCTTTTGGTAGTCTTCTCTCTCTCTCTCTCTTATGGCTGAAGAATTCCTAGAACAATCCTTTCCCCAGATACATGATGCATTACCATTCTTTGTTTTCATACTTTGGTACAATGAATCTAAATTAAAGAGCAGTATCTAATACAGTTTCTCTTAGATTTTTTTTTTTTTTTAAGATTTATTTATTTGTGCATACAGAACTGGGGTACAGGCCAGAGAGGCTTCACCAGAGACAGAGTGGGGAGTAGAACAGGCAGATTGATGAAGTACACTGCTGAGGGGAGCAGCAGATGGGCCAGGAGAGGTCTGCCATGCCATGTGGATCACCACCAGGGTGGGGATTGAACTCATGCTGAAGTAGCTCCAGCTTCTTAGTGCTGTGCTTGAACCTGCTGCGCCACCAGGAAGGGCCCGCTTTTCTTAGATTCTACAGTTTTCTAAAGAGTCACCTGGTTGAGAATCTATAAAATGGTACTTCAAGGATGCCTCCCTCATGGGACATTTATTTTCTGTTTCTGAATCAATACTAGGAGTCACCCCTTGTGCTTCAAAAAAAAGTATTAGAAACATCTGATCGGTTGAATTAGGGCTTAGGGTACAAATTATTATAGCCAGCTGGCACATGTGGCTCCTATTGAACAAGATAATAACCCTTTGACATGGTGGCAGCTGCTGCCAGGGTCTCCAGCCAGGATATGGGTTAGAGAGTGTGGTGTGTGTGTAATTTAAACAATAACAAAGAGATTAAATGTCTAATTGAAAATGATTTTTCAGAATAAAATCGAAGTCTGAGGTATCTTGAAAAGGAAATTATTGCAGACGTCCAAATAGCTTACTGTAGAGTTTAATTATAGTTTTAGTAGCAGACAAGAGTCAATAGATAAATCTCCACAAGTAGGATGGAAAATCCTGTTGCATTTGTGTGGAAACAACAATAGCTCTCTTGCCAAACTGACTATAAACAGTTTTATTTCTTTAATTCTTTTGACTATGATCCTATGGAGAGTTATTATTGCATGGCTATATACAGTTATCAATAGTAGCCTAATTTGGAGGTCTTTTTCTTGTCATTCACTTGGCAGTTACAGTGTGAAGGTTATAGAGTTTTAGTTTTAGAGGTTGATTATTTTTATAACACAATTTATATTTGGGGGAATTTCTGTTCCATTTAATCCATGAGTTGCAATAGATTTTCATAATTTCCATTCTTCATGGATGGGATAATTCTGGTTAGGAAGCGAAGAGTCTGGCAGAATAAGCAAAAGTTAGGTATAAGTGGCTGACTCTATACTCACCTTCATGACCTGATTTTTATTTGATTTTATCTCAGTTTTGCTGTTTTATTTATGAATTTATTGATATTGCCATCATGAAATTTCCTAAAGCACTTAGATTTTCCCATGGCTTTCACTGCTGTGGAATTGGAAAAATTTGTGTGGTCCTGGAGAATATTTTAAGAGACACACCTCCTTCTTCCCTCTGAGCATTCCCTCATCAATTTTTACATACATATATATGTGTGTGTATATATATATATGTGTGTGTGTGTATATGTGTGTGTTTATCTACACACATATGCATATAAATATACTAAATATACATAATAGATAAGTACTAATATACAAGGGGGAAAAGGAGAGGATTTATTCTTCTGCAAGATTGTAACCAGAAATGTGGTTTACACATGTGTGTCTGAGTTTAATATATTGACTATTTTCTATACAGTGAATTTACCAATTTCTGCTTGCTTATGAAACATTGTATATATAGGCTAATTTATGAGTCCCATATTTTATATTATGAATTTAAACAACACAGAAATTGATTATTGGCCTGAAAACTATGTCCAGTTCCCTGCTTTGAAGCATGCTATATTCATGAAAGCAGTGTTAGAATTTGTGGCCAGGTGCTCATCCTACAAAAACATGTCTAGAGACAAAAGAACATATGAGCTTGGATGGATATTTGTGTGACAAACTTAAAGGTGATTTCTCAGTATGCTCAAGAACCCAAATGTTGATGCCATATGTCCCTAGGTTTCATTTCACTTAGATTTCTTGTTAAAATAGGACAGGTGGTTAGAGAGCAATTTTCTCTGGTAGCTGATCCAGGATTGATTAGGAATTGATACTTGTGTGTGAGAGATATTCATGGGACTTGACCTCTGGGTACTGAGAAGGGAGAGGAATATCTGAGCACTACATGAGAAGGGAGGAGGTGGAAAAAGCATTGGTATCGGTGGTTCTTTATGCAAGTACTGTTACTGCTTCAAGAGAAGCTTTTTGCACTAAGAAAGATTTATTGTCTTGTGAGAGTGTGCTCTGATGGGTGTCAGAAGGCCAAGGAGCATGCAATCCCTGCTCCCCTGCCCCTTGTGAGTAGAGTGTTGACTAGCCTTCTGTTTATCTTAGTGAGTACGCTGGCTTAGGACACTGGAAAATAAATTTACTCGGAAACTTGATTGTTTTAAGCTCTGGAACAAGGAAAATTTACAATAATGGCAGTAAAATTTTATTTAAAAAGGAGATTTCTTTCAAAATTATAGGATTGAATTCTGTAATAATCGTTAAAATTTCCTTTTTCAATAGGATCTCTACATAGAATAGGGAGATTAGATGATCCTTAGTAGTAGTTAGTAGTTAGCAGCTTGAAGGTTTTCAGGAGCATGTGGAATAGAATATTCCTAGACTACATAATTTTTATTAGATTTTTAGGTGATCGGAAGTGTCCTGCTTAAACAGCTTCTTAGTATTGAAATGAAAAGAACTTCCAATTCTGTGAATAGTAACAGGGTAATTAAAACCTTGAACTTTGGTTCCTGATTCCTAGTAATGGTAGACAAGTTTACCATTACCAGTTCTCCTACTGAAAATAAGACTCTTAATAAAATATTTTTTAATATATATTTAATATATATTTTAAAGTAATGAAAATATATTTTTAAAAGTAATGAAGTGAAGACATGACAGTAAGAGATTTGCAGGTAAAATGTCAAGGAGGGTGGAACCCAGAGAGGAAAAGTGGAAATGTAGTTGTTTTGTGTAAAGGGCATTTTGCACAGCTACAAGATAAAAGAAAACCAGAAGTAAGACAGTCTTTCTCCTCATCTGTGTGGAACAGGGACTACCAACTATGCAAATTCCTCTCAAAAAAATTTCAGATGCTCTTAAGAGGACACTTTAATTCTAAGTGCAAAGAATGAGTTTACTTAATAATAATAAAACAGAGGTGAAGAGATACTTCAAGCTATTTGCGGTACAAAATGGACACTAGAAACAAACTGAAGGTTGAAAAATACTAGAATAACCAGGTAGGGAATAGGAAACAGCCATGCTGACCATATTAACAAAAATGGACACTGAGCCTGAGGATATATGTAGGGAATTATGGAGCATATTATAGCAGATGTGAGAAATGACTAAATAGATACTCTCAGAATGAAAATTGTAATAGTGAAAAAATGTAACTTTTGTTAAATACTTTAATTGGAAAAATATAGCTAAAATTTCTGGAAATAAAAAATCAAGAACTTTTAGAAAAGGTTGAACAATATCTTAGATAACACTGTAGAGAAAATTTGTATAGTAAAAACTAGCTAAGAAGAAATTTCCTAGAGCAGAAGTCAACGATCTATTTTCTGTACAGAAGCAGTTGATAAATATTTTAGGCTTTGGGGGTCATATATGGTCTCTGGTGTATATTATTTGTGTGTTTTCAATTACTTATATAAAATTAGATTACAGAATAGACATAAAACTGGTCTTGGAATGGATCTGACCCCAAGACCATAGTTTCCTAATCAATCTAGAATAAAGTAAAGAGAGGAGTAGTGAGATTAGGAGTAGTGCTATATTGTGCTGTATAATTCCCTACAGATATCCTTAGGCTCAGTGTCCATTTTTGTTAATATAGTCAGTATGGTTGTTTCCTACTCCCTACATGGTTATTCTAGTATTTTTCAATCGCCATAGTTTGTTTTTAGTGTCTATTTTGTACTGCAGATAGCTTGAAGTATCTTTTTACTTCTGCTTTATTTTTGAAGTAAACTCATTCTTTGCACTTAAAATTAAAGTGTCCTCCTATGAAGAGGCATCTAGTATAAAAGGAGAAAGTTTACCTGCTTAATCAGGGTCCTAAAAGGAGAGAAGAGAAAAATTTAACATTCCCTGGAATATGATCTTATAGTTACCCTCTATCTGTCTTCTCCACTGCACAAGAAACTGCCTTGAGATGTATCAAGAAATGTTTTCTTAGTAAGAAGGACAGATGCCCTTAATATAACTTGTTATTTTGTATTAGTAAATAGGAAATCTATGTAAGTGTGTCACGTGTCAGATTTCTTATCTTTTGTGGTCAGTGTTACTGAAATATTAGAGGATAAATTAACAATGGAATTTGGACTAGTTTTGATTATTTGCTTTCCTATTTTTTTTTTCCTCAGTCTTTTCTGCTATTTGGTGCTTTCTTGCCATTGTCTTGGGTTTTTAAGTTTGATATGCTAATTTGAAAGTATTATGCCAGGTTAATAATGCTTGTAAATACTGATTTTGGACATTCTTGGGTACTTTGCAGAGCTGAGAGATCAGCTTTTTTTCTTACATACAATTTTCTTGGAGGTTTGATTTAGTGTATTCTTACTTTTAATTGAAATATAATTAATTTATAGCAAATTCACCATAATATATTCTTACTCTTGTGTTATCAGACATGTGAGCATATGGACTTCTACATTTATGTTTAGAAGTTTTGAGAAATTGAAAGAGGAATCTGTTTTCCTAAGTAATCTTGTAAATTTTGTTTTTTAATTGAATTCACATGACAAATACTTGTTAAATATAAATTCAGTTTAAAGCAAAAAATATATTTTCTGTATGCTCTTTCAATAGCAGAGTATATATATATAGACAGATAGATACATAGATAGATACACATACATACACACACACAAATATGTACATAGCAATAAGTAAATGATCCAAAATAACAGACTACATTCTATAGTAAATTAATTTTATAGTTTATATTTTCATGAAGTGGTGTTATTTATAGATATTTGCATAGCTTTTTTTTTTTTTTGCAGTTATAAAAACCACCTTTCTTTTTAGAGTAATCCCACTATTCTTTTATGCTAAAGTTGATAATTTACCAAATGTCCTTCTCTAGCTGGAGATTGTTTTCTTGAGAAATGTAGAAAAGTTGTTGGAAATTATGGAAAAAAGCTGAGCTGAAGCTACAGCAAACTTCATCTTTAAAATCTTACTAGGCCCTGACTTTTATCCTGTGGTGGTGACTTAATCACACCTCATTATGTTTTTTTAATCCATCTGTTATTTCTAAAATTAAAATCATCAAGACGTTTACATAACAAGTGTTAAAACTGTCAGAGCTAAACAGAATTTTGGCAGCTGGCAAGTTTAGCTTCCCATGAAGAGAGAAAAAAACTGGGCTTGTCTGTATGAGATAAGTAAAAACTTGAGAGAGGATGATAGGCAGAAGCAAGGCTAATGGGCATCAAAAGAAAATGGGAATGTTGAGATAAAAGGTGATTATATTTTGAAACCAAGAGAAGTCATGAATCCTATTTATTGCTCTCACATCTTCTTCTCCCACACATGGAAAAGAGTGAATAACCCTACGTAAATGTTTGTAAGACTTGAGGTAGGTGAGCTAAGACATCCTTAATTAGCTTATGAGAAAAATTGATTTACAAAGGTTTGCTCATTTAAAATATGTGTAAATCCACTAGAAATCATCTAAATTAAATATATTTACTATTTTGTTATAAACTATGAACAACTAAATTTTAGAAAATACATTCTAAGGTATACTCTGCCCCACCCTCAATTTAAACTTGAACAATAAAAGCTAGGCTCATGATTGTTTTGAAGTGTCAGCTCAGTGTTGACTCCAGAATGGTGAAAAATGTTCTTTTTAACTCATTCCATTTTTTTTTTAAAGATTTATTTGTGCATACAGAACTAGGGTACAGGCTAGAGGCTCAGGGGCAGCGAGAGGCTTCACCAGAGACAGAGTGGGGAGCAGAACAGGCAGATCGACGAAGTACACTGCTGAGGGGAGCAGTGGGCGGGTCAGGGGAGGTCTGTCTCGCCATGTGGTCACCTCTGGGGCAGGCCGGAATTGAACTCATGCGGAAGTGGCTTTAGCTTCTCAGTGCTGTGCTTTAACCCGCTGCGCCACCAGGGAGAGCCAACTCATTCCAGTTTTTAAGGAATGATTTGAAGCAGTAAATAAAAGAAACCTATAAATTCATTAAGTATATATTTTGACGTAGTTTTTTTCTAATTAATTAGCCTTATTTCTGAGTCTATCATTATAACCATTTTGTCTCTCTTTGTTTTGAATTTATTATTTTCCTGTGCATGTGGATGTTGGCGGTTTTTACCTTAACAGAAATACTGGCTTAACCTTTCAAATACTGTGAAAGCTTCCCAAGGGATCATCCAAATGTAACTTACCTTTTTTCTACAATTCTGCTTATATATTGAGCAACCCTCTCCCTATTGTATTCGCAGTATCTAGCATGGTGCCTAACATTATGAGAGGTACTTTATATATCGAGAGAATGAATTTCTCATTTTCTAGTTCTGTTCCCTGATTCTCACCCCTAAAACACTGTCCCTTATCCTATTCATATGAAACATCATTCTCTTTCTGACTTACCTTGATTTTTACTCCTTCACTTCTCAAACTAGGTTTAGAACTCTATGTTCTTATCTTAGGGACTATATTAATTATACCCTATATTAATGACATAGTAGAATGTTTTCATCATTCTCTACTTGGGTTGTCAGCTTATTTGTTAAGGTATTATTTCTTTTTATATTAAACCTTTTTATTTCCTCACATTATTATTTTTGTACAATATTTGATTTCTCTGCTCATGTGTAGCCTGCACAAGTCTCCCACCATCACATCACCTGTGAACCTTCACCACTGCTCCTTGTTTCTTCCTCCTCTATTTTGACCCATCTCATTCTGCCTTCCCTGTGTGCCTAGTTTGCCTGCAAATTTTATCTTTCTTTTTTTAATGACTCTTATTCAGTTTCTCTATATTACTCCTATAAGTGAAATCACTTGATATTTTTTTTTCTTCTGATTCATTTCACTGAACATAATTCCTCAAGTTGTTGCCACAAATGGCATGAGTTTATCCTTTTTGATTGCCAAATAGTACTCCATTGCGTATATATACCATATCTTTTTGATCCATTAATCCGTTTTTGGGCATTTAAGTTGTTTCCATGTCTTTTTTATTGTAAATAGTGCTGCTATAAACATAGGTGTGCAAGTTTATATTTTTGTATCCTTTGGGAAGATTTCTAGGGATGGCTAGAAATTGTAGCTCTATTGTTAGTAATTTGAAGAACCTCCACACAACTTTCCATAGTGATTGGGCAGTTTGTATTCCCACTAACAGTGTAAGAGGGTTCCTTTTTCTTTACATCCTTGCCAGCATTTGTTGTTTTCAGTTTTTCTTAAATAAGGGCCATTCTCATTGGAGTGAGGTGGTATTTCATTGTGGTTTTGTTTTGTATATCCCTGATTATAAGTGATGCTGAGAATTTTCTCATATACCTGTTGGCCACTAAGGCATTATTTTTTGATGTTGGGGATCTGTAAAATATTTTTCACATAGGTAGTACTTAGGACTCTGAAATGAAATCCCTAAGAAGCATGTTTTGTTTTTTCATTTATTTCTTTCCTGCTTGACTATTGGTACATCCTTTGCTTGTCTTCCCTTTTCTGGTCAAAATGACCCCCTGATCTATGGCATTTATGGCCTTGAAAGGCACCTATGTTATATCAAAGGACTATTTATATAGAGAGTGTGGTTCAGAAATAGAGAGGAAAGGACAGAAATTTGGAGGAAATTAAATTTAGAAACTGCCTCAGGTTAATTGAGTTATAACCTTAACTCTACTTTTTGTAACTGTGAGTAAGTGGTTTACCTTTCAAAATTTCATCTCAATTTAATTTGTACTTTCCTGAATTGTTAGGAGATCCAGTTAACTTTAACAAGATACTTAATGTTAGTCTTTCTATATATTTTCATTGGTACCTATGTTGTGGAATATTACATGAAGGTAAAACAATAATACACTTTCCAAGTACAAATTACAGTATTTTCCAAATTATACATACTGTAGGCTTTTGAGTTATGTATGCAATTATGTCTTTATCATATTGGTGATTTGCTATTAGTTGGCTAATTACAATCTGCATGAATTATACTTGCCCAAGGGTGGTCTTGTCTTTGTGATGTGCTTTTCAGAAAGTCAACTTACCCAAATAAAGTGATCAGTACAGTTTGTCTGATGACCACCACTCTTAAGTTTTCCATTTTTATTCCAGCTCCTGTAGGTTTTATAATTATGTCATTTTAAAAGAAATTCTTTCATCTGCAATACTTTGTTGCTTGTGGCTTACTTGAATCAGTGGCTGTCTATAAGGTTTTGCACTTGATTTGTCCCAAATACTACAGGGTTATGATTTTCTTTAATGTTGTAAGGAAAACTTCACAAAGATGACTGTGCTTCATCAGTACATGCACTTGTATTTGGGGCAAGGAGAGGACTTTAGGGCAGGGAGGACAAAGAGGGTATACATTTAGTGGTGGGAGGAAAAAGATGTGGCTTGTGGATCCAAAGACTGTTTGTCTCACAAACAGAGTTTTGGAGACACTGTTTGTTTAGTCTTTCATTTTAGGCCAACATTTTTCTGCTCTATAAGTTAGAAGCAAGCCACCCAGAGACACAAGAAATATCTTTAATAAGAGACAGTTCTTTATTTATCCCATTTTTTGAGGAAGAACAAATGTAGTCTTTGAAGACATTAAGTGGTTAGAAAAGGGTGCAGAAATGTAGTAGTGCAAATGTGGCTGAAAATATATGGTTCCTTACATCAAAAATTTTCTACACAGTATGAAATTATTGTCTCAAATTACAAGGCCTACTATAGTGATTGAACTCAAGCTGCTAATTGAACCTTTGGGTTTAAAAATACACAGGCCAAGACAATTCAAAGATTATTAAATTATAGCTTTTTATGGAAACCAACACTGACATGTTTGAGCAGTGAAGGTGTTGGGGAGGTAGGGATATTGGGTGTCTCCTTACAGCTTTTGCTACTGCAGAGCTCTTATGGATTGTTTTTTCTAGGAAGTGAGATCATGCTAAAAAATTTCATAAGGATACTTTAAAAATGGGAAATCCTGTATCACTTGACTGCTATTTTGAGTTTTGTGTTGATCTCTGAATAACAAGAAATTAAATAAACATTCTGTAGTCAAAACTGAATCAAATTATTTTGAATTGTCACTCCAAGTTCAAGGGATAAAAATTGCTTCGTGAGCAAAAGGCTTTATTCTTTGGTTCAACAAATTTATTGAATAATTTCTGGGTGTCGCATCCAATTTTTGGTAACTGGTGGTTAAAAAGGACATAGAAGGGATCTCAAATTTTCTTTAGGGGGAGGTAGAAAAAATAAAGGAATCAACCAAATCACATAGGACATATGACAGGACAATGTGTTAGGAATACTCTGGGGGACAATGGAGGTCACATCTCTATAGGACTGTCAAGAGTGTTCTCTTTAAGGAGATAACCATTGGTCAATGATGAGTGATGTTGTGATAAGGACATAGGGCCAGGGGAGGAACATACAGGAAAGAAGAAATGGCAAATGGTCACCTCTAGCCATCCTTTCCCCCAACAAGTGCTGCACCAGTTGAACTCACACGTGGTGGCGAGGCACAGCCTAGTGAGCAGGACATGGCCAATGAGATGAGAAGAGTACAGGTTATATAGGTCCCTGGGGGACCCATGTGTTCTAGATGCAGTGTGACTCCATTGAATGGTCCTGTCATTGACTGATATATGGACACCTAGGGGAAATCATTTCCCTTTTCTGGCTGGTTGTCTAGAACATGTTGTATTGATATACACTCCATCCTGTCAGATTCAGATTTGAGAATGACTGCTGATGTCATAAAAACTCACAAGGTCTATGAGACAGGAAGCAAATATATTGCCTGACAATAAAAATTCCATCTCGCAAATGTCCTTGTGTGTGGTTTTGGCTAACCTAATTATCTGGGAAGCCATGTTATCTATCAGGAGGTTGCTTGGTGAACATAGATGCTATAGAATAATGCTTTGTTCTATAATTTAAATGTTCAAAAGCATCAGACAATGTGGCCATATCTCTTTGATAGATTCCTACAAAGACTGGTTGGATACTTCTAGGATGCCAGAGCTTTAGTTGAATTAGGTACTAATGCTATTGACTTCTAATTATCTTCAGTCTTTTATTTTAGATGAATTTTTTCCTTATCCACAGTTGTTTTTTCCTTGATATTAATTTCTTCAGTCAAATTATGTTGAGGCTCATTGCCTTGGAATCTATGCACTTTCTTTAAGATGATATTCATAACTGCTTTGATCTTCATTGTTCATTCTGTTGCATCTCCAACATCTAGGATTATCTCTCTAACATCCAGTCAATATAATAAAACTCTATTTCTGTGGATTAAATAGTGCAGATATCCTGCGTTGTTTTATTTCTTCCTATTCTTGTTCTTCACGATCCATGTGCCTGAACAACATTTCCTACTTTCCTCATTTAGTTTGGGTAGCTCTGCCTCTGTTTATCTGCTTGGCCTGCTTTAACAAAATATGCAAAGCTAGGGTCTAGACTAACATAACTAACAGAAATGTTTTGTCTGGAGACTTGAAGTTCAAAATCAATTGAGCCATTGATCATCATATCACCATTGTTGGATCCTCCCAAGGACTGTGTGGAAGAGTTCCAGACCTGTTCCAGGTCTCTCTCCTAGACTCTGGTTAACTCAGGTGCTCTTTGAGTTGCATGAATGTCTTCACAGTGTTGTCCCATGGTGGGTATCTATGCTCAGATTTCCCATTTCCTGGAACTACCATATGATCGAATGATTCCATTGCTAAGAATCTACCAAAAGGACACAAAAATACTAATTCAAAAGGAAACCCTCATCCCTATGCTTATTTCAGAGTGACTTGCAATAGCTAAGATAAGGAATCAAACTTTGTAACTGCCTCTGGCACCTCCACTAAAGGTGGAGCTAGGAAGAGCCCATGAGCACATGGGTGTTATCAAACTCCTCCACTGTTGGTCACTTAATATGAGTCATAATTTGATTCAGAAAAGTTATTGTTTTAGAATAATTGATGTATAACTGAAAAGAATAAAGATGTAGTTTTTTTTTTAAAGATACTTTTCCAAATAGGAAATGCAAATGGCCAACAGGTATATGAAAAAAATATTCAACATCATCTATAATCAGGGAAATGCAAATCAATGATACCATTTTATACCAGTGAGCATGGGGCACAGATTTAAAAAAGTAGCAACAACAAATGCTAGCAAGAATGTGGAGAAAAAGGAAGTCTACACTCTAGTGGGAATGCAAATTGGCTGAACCACTATGGAAAGCTATGTGGAGGTTCCTCAGACTATAAAAATGGAGCTACCATGTGACCCAGCTATTCCACTCCTAGGAATCTATCCAACGAAGACAAAATTGTTAAAAGGAGACCTGCACCCCTATGCTTATTGCAGATCTATTTACAATAGGTAAGCTATGGAAACAACATGAAAGCACAAAAACAAATGATTGGATCAAGAAGATCCAGTACATATATACAGTGGAATACTATTTGGCAATCAAAAAAGAAAACTAATGCCATTCACAGCAAAATGGATGGAGCTAGAAGGGATTATGCTCAGTGAAATAAACCAGAAAAGGGGGGGGACAGATGGTTTTACTTATAGGAGGAATATAGGGAAACCAAATAAGGGATCAGGAAGGAAAAATAATTATATGAATAAAAAAATTAACAGGGAATTATAAATCAGAGACATTCTACAAGGGAGTGGGAGGGAGAGGGATCTAAACAGGGGAGGGAATGGGTGAATTTATGGTGGGAATTTTATGGGGACTACATCTGAGAGGAGAAAGCATACATCCTACAAAAATGAAGAATGTTCTAAAGTATATATACATAAGATAAATAAATATGTTCTTTTTAAAAGTTAGACCTGTTCAAACACTGTAATAGGCATATATTAGATTGTTTCTTTTCCCTACATTTATGAAAAATGTTTTCTTTAATCAGTCACTTAATCTTTTAAATAAACTGCATAAGTTATTTCCTTCCAGTCTTTAGGAGTATTGTTTTATTTTTTAGTATTAGCTCAGAATATAAATAAATTGACTCTTGCAATTTGCCATTTGAAGAGCTGCCCAATATTTAGCATGGGGATAGTTGACTCATATAATAAGTTTCAATACACTGTGTTTGTTGGAAAGCATATGTTCTATTGTGAATGAGGTGGTATAAACTAGATTAATCAGGGCACATCTGATTAATTCCCTGCCTTCTTTCTCTTTCTTTTCTTTACCACCCTGCAACTTTTCTGTTGTTTTCCTGTTTTGGCCAATGTGATTTTTATTTGAAGAAATGCTGATTGAACATAGAGTAAATTGGTCTGTTTTCTATGACAACTTTAAACTAATGTTATTATAATTTTGATATTTGAGACAGAGTAAGACTAGTGGGAAAGGGTAATATAGTATTTCAGTTCTTATGGTAGCCACAGTTTAATTTTATGACAACACCAATGAATTGAAATGGTGATATACTTACAATATTGAAAGCTTTATGTTGGCAATTTCTTTCAAAGTAAACAATTCTTATTATTCTATCATAGACATACACATACCCCTCACATAGTTAAAGATAATTCCTATTCCACCTGCCTCCTTTGAAGGAGATTGGGAGGGAAAATCAGGCCTAGAATTTTTTTATGCTCGATTCTTATTTTTATTTCTAAGTGAATTGAGAACATATGGCCACATAAATCCAAAGCTAGGTGGTTCAGAGAATTAATTTTGTGACCTTGAAGTGTTTCTTGGTTTGCTGCAATTAGAGGGAAATAATATGCTTATAGAACAATTTATTGCTCATACAGACCCATTGGCAAACAGGCTTACTCCAGCTACTGTCGAGCAAAAGTGGCAGGGTTGATTTCCCTAGAGATGACTAATCAATTGAGGCCAAGCCCTTTCCTCTTTTCATATGACAACATTTATTTTCTGTGACACTTATTTCTCAGTGTCAGTTTTCCCTGCCAATAGGCCGGAGTACTAATCCTCATTTCATATGCATCTCTGTTCATTCCATCATTGATGAAGCTTGGCTTCAGGCTAACAATTTTAAGTGATGAAGCTGCAGTTTGCTAAATGCAACTAGCCTAGCTTATGTGCTCGAAAGAATAGAAAGCTCTTCCAAATTTTTCCTTAAGGGAATGGCTCTACAGGAAACTTTAAAACAGCCCTTATGTTTATACATGTAAAATATGTTTGTTAAATACATGTTCATGATAGTCAGGTGGATGAAGTGTTGACTGATAACTTGAGCAATTTGATTGAATAATGTTTATTCTCCATTAATACTCTGGGAATAGCAAAACCAACTTTGAAAAGATCCTATTGTAAAAGAATCTTTAGAGTCCTATTTCTCAACCTTCATTTTAATTTACAAAGCAGTGACTGTGTCTGGGGCCGACTTGGAGTATTTTCTAGGGACTTAGCCTGGTTCAAAGGCCTTTGGTTATGCCTGAGGCCACAGACTTTACCTGTGAATGGGAAAGATGCCTCTAGTGTCACAGCTTAATTGCAGTATTTGTATTTTGAGTTGTTCATTGTGGTTTTCCTGAGATTTTAAGAGTACTTGGTGTGATTCACATTTCATTTCTGACCCAGCAAGTGAGTAACTTCACCAGGTAATTGTTAAATGAAAGACTTATACATGTTATTTCACTGCCTTGCTTGTAATTGGTCTATTCAGGAGATCTCTTTCTTCCTGATTCAACCTCAGAAGGTGGCATGCTTCTTAACATTGGTCCTGTGGGTACTAGCTCATCTCCTGTGCACATTTTCCCCCTCAGTCAAGGTTGTGTGGCTTCACACCGCTTCATTCTCTTCTCCTCATGCCCTTGACTCAGTTTGTAGTCCTGGCCGGAGAGGCATATAGGTTCCTCTCACCCCACCCCCTTAATGAGTGAAGCATGTGTCTCTTTTCTGTCTATTCAGTCATAGTCTGAGTTGATCTCTGAAACCCAAGGGGTGTTTCATTTTCATGCGAGGTCATTGAATTTCCTGGGTATTGTGATCCTCTGGTTAATTGGTGGTTGGGAAAGGGAAGCAGGGAACCACCCTGTTTCTTTTTTTGGGTAAGTGTGGTATATTTTGTATTGCACCATTATTTTCTGCATGCATCCTTTTTTTTTATTTAATTATTACAAAAGTTTATTTTTACATCATTTTGCACTTTTTTTTTCCATCTCGATTGTAATTCTGCATACATCCTTTTAAATGTTACTTAAACTTGTTAGGCTCTTAATCATAATAGAATGTCAGTCATTCCTATCATTACATTTTTTTATTTGGAAATTTATTTTATCTAATGTAAGTATGCCTGTTCCTTGCCTTTTTTGATTGTCCTACACTTAACGAATTGTCTTCCAGCTTTCAACTCTGTGCTCGTCTCGTTGGTAAGATGAGCGTAGGGTAAATGGATTGATTGGGTTTTTTAGCCACTAGCCTCTGTGACTGTCGCTTATGGCTGAAGGCACGTAGGCACGGGGCACGTGTGCCTGATTGTGGCCACCTGGAGCAGCCGTGGCCACGCATGCGTAAGTGTGCTCACCTGAGACTGGAGGTTACCGCTATAAGAGCAGCAGCTTTCAGCCACAGGGAGAGGGCTGCGGGAAGACGGCCAGGAGGGGACAAGTGACTACGGAATAGGTGAGACCATGGCAGAATGCCAGAGAGAGCCCAGAGAGAACACAAGAAAAAGATTTGCAAGCCTCCAAGCCCTTTTGCTCCCCTGCCCACTCTGCAGTCTGGTAGCCATGCAATGAGTTTCCTGTAAATGCAGGTTGGGCTTCTTTGTGAAAATATTCGGTGATTCTATACTTTTTGATGAAATCAAGCCATTTCTATTTAAGGGGATTGTTGAGATTGTTGAGACATAAGTGATTATTGCTATATTGCTATTTTACTTATTTTCGTTTTTTTTTCTTTTTTTTTTTTTTACATCCTTTTTGTTTACCATTCACATGGTCTTTTATGGTTTCTATTGGTAGGAACCTTCTATTGGGTTTGGTTAGAGGTTCTGCTGAGGTTAATATATGATGAGTATTATTATGGTGTGTTGGATGGTCTGATCTCACACTTATTCCAATGGGCCACATTTTTACTCTCCTCTACGTTGTACAATTAGGTGATTGTTACCTCAAATTCTTTTGTGTTGTTGCTATGTTTTACAATAGCTCTTCAGTACTTTCTGTGTACAGAAAAGATTGATGCTAATAGATTCTTTAAGATTTTGCTTTTCATGAAAGCTTCTATATTGCATGATAATCTTGCACAATTAAGTATTCTAGGTTGGAAACTTCTTCTTTGAATATTCTGAGAATATCCTGCCATTCTCTTCTTGTCTGTGAGGTTTCCACTGAAAACCCTGCAGACAGTCTAATAGGTGCTCCCTTGTGGGTTATTCTTCTTTCTGTTGATTCTTTTGATAGTTTGTCCATGTCATTGTCTTTCAGCAGTTAATTACAATATTACTTGGCCTGTATCAGTCTGGTATTGTTTTGCTTGAAATTGTTTGGGCCTCTAGGATTGGGATGTCTGGTTTGTTTCCCAGATTGAGCTGGCTGTCAGCAATTACTTCATTTTTATTTTCTACACCTTTCCCTTTCTCTACCCTGTTTATAACCCTCAAAATATGGATGTTATTTCTCTTTAGGTTATCCCAAAGAGCTCTCACTGTTCTCACTTTTTTATTCCCTTCTTTCTTTCTGTTGTTCTGTGTACTCTCCCACTGTGCCTTCAGGCCTATTATTGCCCCAATATTTGTGTTTGTCTTTTGTTGAGACTCTCCACTATTTTCTAAATTTGTTTATAGTGTTTTTTTTTTTACACCCATTAGTTCTAGTTGTAACAGCCTCAGATTTTCTCAGTTTCCATTGTGTTCCTGTTTTTCAACATCCTTTGTTTTTCTTAATTGGGTGAGTGTGGCTATAACTGCTAAGTTAAACTCTTCACTGGACATATCCTGCAGTTCTGCTGAATGGACATTTCTCTAAGTTTATTTGATCCAGCATTTGTGGTGGTTCTTTCTTTTCATTTACCATGTGTGAGTTGCAGTAGGTACTTTGCTTTTGTTACTTTAATATTTTGACTTTGTACCCATTCTAAGCAAAGCTGGACATACTCCTAGGATTTTTAAAGATTTATTTAGTTATGCATACAGAACTGGGGTACAGGCCAGAGGTGCAGGGGCAGTGAGAGGATTCACCAGAGAGTGGGGAGCAGAATAGGCAGATTGACGAAGTACACTGCTGAGGGGAACAGCGGGCTGGTCAGGAGAGGTCTGCCGCGCCATGGGGGTCACCTCCGGGGCAGCAATCGAACTCATGCTAAAGAGGCTTTAAGCTTCTTAGTGCTGTGCTTTAACCCGCTGTGCCACCAGGGAGGGCCCTAATCCTAGGCTTTTTAAGCAGACTATTTAGATATCTGCTTTTTCACCGAGCCTGTGCCTTTTACATTTGTTCAGATGGGTGAAGCATTGGTACTGGCAAAGGGTAACAACAGGTAGGAAGAAATCAGCACTAGGGCTCTGAAAGGTCATCTTTAATAAGCCTCAAGCCTTCAAGCTACCTTTATTTCACCAAACCTGTGTGATGGGGATCCACAGTGATCACGTCCTATAGGCCAACTCCTCAGACAAATTGTCTCACAGTCATGTGCTAGCCTGGCCTCTAGAGGTAGCACAGTTGAAACAAGCCCACCAGTTGAAGAATTTTCTCTTTGCTTTTTGAGTTTGGAGTTTTACCCTTTGGCATTTGCTCTTGTTATTAAAATACTTGTTTTGGACCTGGGGGGTGGGGGTAAAGTGGGCTTTTCCTATGCCACAGCCTGGGCCTGCAAATAGAAGGCTGTGTAAGAGGAGACACAGGTGAGACAACTTGTTTTGTCACTCAGATTCAGGCTCAGCTGGTCTAGTTTAGGAGACCCTGCTCATTCCACTACCCATCACCCTGTACCTCACCTAAGCAATTCTCCAGTGTACACCCTCTGCTGAGTGTGCGTTCTGTTTATCCCCTTCTCCAACGTAGTGCCCATTTCTTAAAGTGTCTGATATGAACCTGTGCCCTTGAGTTCACAACAGCGAGGGGCTACCCCTTCCCTCTGGTGGATGAACCCGTTCTGGTATGACTCTAAATATAGTTTAATTAGAGCTTCATCATTCTTTTATATTTCAGTGGTTGTTCACTTCATTTACTGTGATTTAGTGGTGACTATGTTGAAGGCAGCCTGTCTTCTTTATTCTTTTGCCACCTTCCAGGAAGCAGAGATTTAGCATAAGAATGGGAGTGTGGGTCTTCTGTGAAGTCTGGGATCTCGGTAATAATAACTCAACAGGGAAATTGTTCTTTTTCATGGAAGAGGTTGAGTTTTGCTCACCCTTCCAAGTTTTTCATTGTTTTCCCATTGAAGAGTCTCTGAAAGGCACTCTCAGAGCCACATAGTAAATTTACTATTGGTAGTTTTGTTAGATTTCTTTTTTTTTATTTAAGATTTATTTATTTATGCATACAGAACTGGGGTACAGGTCAGAGGTGCAGGGGCAGTGAGAGGATTCACCAGAGACAGAGTGGGGAGCAGAACAGGCCAAATGAGGAAGTACATTGCTGAGGGGAGCAGCGGGCTGGTCAGGAGAGGTCTGCTGCGCCATGTGAGTCAACGCCGAGGCCAGGACCAAACTCATGCTGAAGTGGCTTTAGCTTCTTAGTGCTGCGCTTTAACCTGCTGCACCACTGGGGAGGGCCTTTGGTTAGATTTTTATGCCCAAATGATAAACTATAATTTAACCTTTCAAATCAATGGGTGGGGTTATAGGAGTACATTTAATTTCTGAGATATTTCACTGATTCCCAATGTAATAAGAATGTATTGTACTGATTGGTGTGTTCAAATCTCTATGTATTCCCATTTAGCAAGGAAAAGTGAAGTTAGATTTCTCTTGACCTTGATAATACACTTGATAATGGCCTCCAGAGATCAGAATGGCATGTAAAGAAATTTCTTACTGGAGTATTCACTATTATTCCAGATTCACTGCTCATGAATCTTTTAAAAAGTGGATTCAGCATGTTATGATTTCTAAGAATAAAGTGTTGAATAGTATATATGAATAGCCTCATAGTAAATAATTTGAATTCCATCCTTGCCCTCCTTCCAACACAGAGATAGAATGCTTGTCTTTTTTTGGAAACTATGTGGGCATCAAAATTAATTTATTAATATTTCTAAACCCAATAACAGCAGTAAAAAGACAGTGATAATTATAGTGGTGATGCAGTAGCCACTTCTTATGAATGTGTCTATTGGAAAGTTCAATATCCCAGGAATGTAGATATAAGGTAAATTAATTACAGTGTAACTTCAATGAAATCAAAATCAATGTGATATAGAGCAACTTGCAATTTTTTTGTTGATATAAAAACTGCTTGAATATTAAGAGGTATGGGGTATGAGGTATTCTTATAAATTTAATCAAAATTCACCAGAAAATGTAAGAATTTAATGTAGATTAACTCAGTCAAATTTCACACAGTCATGACCGACTGTACTTTTAGTTACAGTTGTTTCAGGAGACAGCATCTCAGAATGAGTTGTCAGAAATGCTGTCAGATTTTTCTCGGGGGACTGTTGCTGCAGTTGGGAACTGTTGGCATCAAGTAAATTGGAAACATGAATATTAATAATATCTTAAAAGTAAATACACAGTAACTTTAAATCATTGGTTCTTTAAAATGGTGATGTTGTATTTCAACAACTGTAAGTGATAGAAGGGTGTGTGTACTTCAGTCCCATGAAGTCATCATTCAGGAATAAAATTCTAACAACTCCTAAAACTCATGCTATAACTAAACTAGAAAAATGTTCAAAACTTAATGATGAATAGTTTGTCTTAAGGCTTTTAGATTAGGTTTTAAATGATCTCTGAAGTCTCCCTTAGGAAGTGCAAACTGCTGTTTTCTTTCAAGTCTTTACCAAATAGTGGCATTGAAAAACAGGGTCATGTGTCTTCTTTGCTTCTGCCATCACCTCATGCCACGATTTTGTTGTTTGTTTTCATTTGAAAGAAGACCTGTACTAAGCATTTCTTCCATTTGCTTGTTCAAATCTATATTTTAGTTTATTCAAAAATTGCAATTTTAACTCTTATAGTTCCTTACTTGGCATTGGCCTCCCAGAGGAACTTAGCATTATGAAGATAACTTCCTTGACAACATAGTGGTTAGTAGTTGGTGGTTAGTAGCTATCAGGGAAACCATAAAAACAATGATCAGATCATTAGCCCTTTTTTTTTTTTTTTAAAGAGAAGCTGTGAAATATTTCTTAAAATTGCTTTGAGGAAACTTCCTTTTAATTCTTAAAGTATAAGAGCAAAACTAGTGAATAATACATGCTCATTATTGTACACATGATTTTTCTTGACACCAGTCCATGTCAACTCACATTACATGTCAGGAGCTTTGCTTTGTGCTGTGGACACTAGCTGTAACCTCCCCCTCCCCACGCCCTGCCCCCCCACCCCCACATTCACACATTCACAGGAATCAGTCTAAGGGAAGAGGCACATATAATGTTTTAAAAGCGAGAATTTGTGAACCGATGTATAGAGCACATACAGAAAGAAAGGACAAGATGGAGTATGCTGATTGGGGACCTTTAGGCCTGGCAAAATGAGTTGGAGAGAAAACACATGGGAAAATAAAGTATAAGAAACCATTCTTTAAAGGCGGTTGCCAGTTTTCGGGAGGAATAATCTGCTGTATATTTGTATTACAGGCTGTAAATAGGTGTTTCATGTGAAAGAGTAATTATGGTTAAGTGAGTTTGAGAGTGTTACGTCTTGATTTCCTCTTCGGAGATTCTCAAATCACATAATCACATAAAAGTCTGAGATACACCCTGCCAAGAAAACTGCTCAAAATTGGTTTAATCCAGAGTTTTCCAAATCTAGTTGAGTCTGGAGGTTTTTTTTTTGTGATAATTCATACAATGATTTCAGTCCAGTGATTCAGGAAATACTCTTTGTTGGAGGTGTAACAGGAGCTAGAAAGTTTGGCTGAGAGCAAACAGTGGAGAGTCTTAAAGGCCCTGCTCTCATTTGGAAGTTTCTTTGTGAAAACTTTAGTATCTTCATATCCTCTATCAGAAATAAAGTTGCTGTATTTAAGCTGAAGTCCTCTGATTTGGAGAGACATAAAAGGAAATTGCTGTCTTCTTATCCTTAAGGGACTCACAGCTTAATGAGGAGAAAGACAAGTTACGGTGATTTGTAAGATAAATTTTCAGGTGTTTGCAAAATACTTGTACCCTAATGTTCTGTGGGTATTCAGAGAACCTTCCTATAGATTTACATGCCTGAACGATGAAGAAGGTTTCATGAGGCAGAGTACCCAATGGTGTCAAGATCATGGAATGATGGAGGCCTAAGCTAAGACCTGGCATTGGTGGGAAAGATGTAGAATTTGGAACATAAAAGATTTGGGGAATAAATTTGGATGTTAGGGGAGGAATGTCTTAGAATGCTGTAAACTTTTTTTTTTTTAAAAAAATGTTTATTTTTACATCATTTTGTGACTTTTTCCATCTCAGTTGTAATCTCTGTGGACTTGCCATCACCAAATCGCCCATGTGCCATCACCATAGTCCAGTGTACTCCCCCCACACCATTTTTTATCCTATTCCCCACTCCACCCTGTAAAATGTCTCTAGTATACAGTTGCTTGTTATTATTATTATTACCTTCCCCCCACCCTCCCCGTCCTTAATACTGCTGCTGAAAGAAACCATCTGGCATTTTTCTTTTTCTATATGGCTTATTTCACTAAGCATGATCCCTTCCAGCTCCATCCATGTTGCTGCAAAAGGCATGTGTTTATCTTTTTGATTGCTGAGTAATATTCCATTGTGTATATGTACCATATCCAGTCATCTACTTTTGGACATTTGGATTGTTTCCATGTCTTTCCAATTGTAAATAAAGTAGCTATTATCATGGGGGTGCAGGTGTCTTTTTAATAAGTGTTTTGTGTCTTTTGGGTAGATACCTAGGAATGGGAATCCTGGGTCAAATGGAAGCTCCATTTTCAGCAGTTTGAGAAACCTCCAAACAGTTTTCCATAGTAGCTCGCATTCCCATCAGCAGTACAGGAGAGTTCCTTTTTCTTCACATTCTCACCAACATTTGTTGTTGCTAGTTGTTTTAAGATGTACCATTCTTACTGGTGTGAGGTGGTATTTCATTGGGATTTTAATTTGCATCTACCTTATTGCAAGTGATGTTGAACATTTTTTCATGTGCTTGTTGGCCATCTGAGAATGCTATAAGCTTTTGACTTGAGCAACTGAAAATATTAAATACTTACCCTGAGAGCAGAGTTGTTTTTGTTTTTGTTTAATTTTAGTTCCAGCCACCCTTTATACTCTTGTGGCACAGAGCACACATCAAGAAGTCCAAGTTGATTGATTAAATTCTACAATATGCAAAGTCTTTAATGCTATTCAGTATTAATGACTTTCAATTCACATGAATAATGTTGTAGTGTTTTGATGTGCGTGAACCTTCCAGGAGTCCCTGGGAAGTTTGCCATTGCTTCTGGCAAATCACATTTAGGTTCATAAATTCTTGCAGATATTTGCTATCTTCAATTTACAATGTTCTTAGTTATTCTGAAGATACCATCCTACTGTTTTTCAGATATAGACATATGTCTAGATTCTGAAATTGAATTTATTTTTGACCTTTAAAAAATAAGTTGTGGCCATCCCTGGTGGCATAGCGGTTTAAAGCACAGAACTAGCTACTTCCGCATGAGTTCGATCCCTGCCCTGGGAAGGTGACCACATGGCGCAGCAGACCTCTCCTGAACCACCCACTGCTACCTTCAGCAGTGTACTTTGTCAGTCGGTCTTTTCTGCTTCCCACTCTGATTCTGGTGAATCCTGTCACCGCCCCTGCACCTCTGGCCTTTACCCCAGTTCTGTATGCACAAATAAATCTGTAAAACAAAAAAAGTTGCATGTGGTCTCTTGGATTTTGCACATATTCATTCAACATTATGCTGAAAAATGTGGCAATGTTTAACTAGAGGTGTAGTTCCTCTTCACTGCTGTGTATTACATTGTGGGATAATGTTTTTATTGCTTCTCAAGTGATATACTTGGGCTATATGCAGCTTTTTTCTGTTATAAATAGTTTTTCCAGAAAATTCTTGCATGTCCAGGCTTTTTAAGGGTTTAGGGCAAGTAACCAAAAGAGGAATTACTGGGAATCCATGTTTGAGCATATTCAGCTTTGTGAGATGCTGTCAACTGCTTTTCAGAGTGGTATGGAAATTTATGTATTTATCAGCTTCAGAAGACTTTCTGTTGCTCCATTTTCCTCTGGTCCTTTGGATGGCAAACTTCTTAATTTCTGGCTGTCTGATTTTGGGTTCCTCCTTTGTCAAATGCCTATTAATGTTTTTCCTGTTTTTTCTATTGAGTTTTTGTAATTTTCTTACTGATGTGTAATTTTCTTACTTTTGGCTATACATTGATTTTTTTTTTTTTTAAAGATTTATTTGTGTATACAGAACTGGGGTACAGGCCAGAGATGCAGGGGGTGGTGAGAGGACCCACCAGAGAGAGTGGGGAGCAGAACAGGCAGATCAATGAAGCACACTGCTGAGGGGAGCAGCGGACGGGCCAGGAGAGGTCTGCCGCGCCATGTGGGTCACTTCCGGGGCAGGCGGGAATCGAACTCATGCAGAAGTGGCTCCAGCTTCACAGTGCTGTGCTTTAACCTGCTGCACCACCAGGGAGGGTCTGCCACTGTTTCCCTTTTTTTAAAAAACTACTAAATTTATTAATTTCTTACTGTTTTTCATTTTTGTACAGACATTTGTTTCTCCCCTCAGGTAGTCCATAGTAATCCCACCACTACAGTACGTGTGATCCATCACAACAGGCTCTTTTGCTCTTTCCCTCTGTTGGATCTCCCTCTCTCCTCTTCCCCTGCTGTATATCTCAGATCTGTACTTAGCGTGCACTTTTATCTTTCTCTTGACCTTTTATTTGGTTTCTCTGTATTCCAACTATAAGTAAAACCATCTGATAAATACCTCTCTCTCTGTCTCTCTTTTGGTTTATTTTTACATCATTTTGTGCATTTTTTTCATCTCATTTGTAATGCCCTTGGGCTTCCCATCACCAAATCACCCACGTGCCATCACCGTAGTCCAGTGCATTTCCCTCCCCCCACTGTTTTTGATCCCATTCCCCAGTCCACCCCCACAAAATGTCTGTGGTCTATAGCTGTTCGTCATTATCATTATTTTCTTGCCTAGTCTGTTATATTCCTACTATGAGAGAAGCCATTCAGTATTTTTCCTTTTCTTTCTGGCTTATTTCACTAGGCGTGATCTTTTCCAGTTCAATCCATGTTGCAGTCCTTTCTCTTTTTAACTTATTTCATTTAGCATAATCCCTTCCAGTTTCAGCCATGTTGCCACAAATGGCATGAGTTTATCTTACTTAATCACTGTGTAGTATTCCATTGTATAGATATGCCACAACTTTTTGATCCAGTCATCTCTTTTTGGGCATTTAGGTTGTTTCCATTTCTTAGCAGTTGTAAGTAGTGAACAATAAACATAGGAGTTCAGGTTTCCTTTTGAATTGGTGTTTTGTATTCTTTGGGTAGATCCCTGGGAGTGGAATTGCTGGATCCTATGGTAAATCCATTTTTAGTATTTTGAGGACCCTCCATGCCGCTTGCTGTAGTGGCTGGACTAGTTTACATTTGCACACTGCTTGTACTGTGTCTTCAGAAACCTTTCCATTGAGATCATGAAGATAGTTTTCCATATGATGTTATAAATTGTTTTTAGTGGTGGTATCTTTAACTTCTAAGGACTAATTTTTTTTTTTTACAGCATATGAAATAGTTTAATTTTTTATCTGTATAGGCATATGCTATGTACCAAGTCCATTAATTGAATGATTATCATTGGTGCCAGCTTTTTTAGCAGTCAAATGCCCATATGTATGGCTATGGTTCTGACATTTTCCTGTTTATTAGTCAGTTTGTTCATTCCGCCAGCTGCAAATGATCTCAGTTGTTACAATTTTGTAGAAAGGTAAAATCCTTTGCTGTTGCAAGTTCCTTTACCTCTTTTACAGGACAGACAAACTTGAGTTTATATATATAAACTCAAACTCTCAAGTGTATATTTCATATATACACTTCACACACACTTCACACACATATATGAGAGTTTAAGTTTAATTGCATTTAATCTATGGATCACTCTCTGTCATTGATTTCTTTTGAGTCTTGTTTTTAAAACACTATTACTGGGGACGTTTATTAGATATTTTCAAAGAAAGTTGAATTTGTTTAGTGGCCATTTTGGGGGGGGTAGGAATTATACATATCTATTTCTCTCTTGTCATTAGTATTTTTCTTATCAATGTTTTAAAGTTATATCTTTAATTATGAAAAATATTCATCATCTCACTGATACCTTCATTATAAATTATTGACCCTCTTTTCCTTTCATCTTTATTTTAGTCAAATATTTTGTATGTAATTTTCTCCACTACTTTAAAATAGAAAATTACCCTCTACCTAGATATTAAAGATTTAAAAATTTCTTCTAATTTAATTTTTTTTTTGGTACCTCTGACTCAGTGACACTCCATCTCTAATGTGGAATTTTATTCTGACCTGTAATGTGAAATAAGACTCTAAAACAGTGATTCAAAATGGCTAGCATCATGATGGAACCACTTGAATTGTTTGCCTGAAAGACTTACCAATTTACTTTGATTTAATGAATACAGAGTTTGAGGGTGGGGTAGTGTCATAAGATCTCAGAATTTTTATCAAAAATACTACTTATAGCTCTAGATGTGCAGTCAGGCTAGAGAATGCTGATTTAAATGTATTTTATTTTTCCAAATAGCTGCCTGGTTGATTTTTTTTTTAAATATTTTTTTATGCATACAAGAACTGGGCACAGGCCAGAGATGTGGGGGGTGCCTAATTGTTTTAACATTTATGGAACAATGTTTTCCTATTGATAATTTGAGTTTCCTCTTGTATCAAATTCCAGTGTATGCTCCACTGTAATGGGCTTGCTGGTTCTATTAGCAGCCTGTTCTTGCACCAACATCACAGCCTAAATGATGGTACCTTTGTAAGATGTTCCAGTATCTGCTATGTCGGATCGTCTCTCTTCCTAGCTCTTAATTTTAAGAATATACCTAATCTTTTTGTTCAGATGAGAGCACACGTTTAGTCTTTTTAACATGTCATTGGGGGAAAAAGGTCTTAACACAGACATGTCATCTTTATAAAATTACCCACCCCTTTCTTGTTAAAATTATGTCTTTGTTTGGCTGCTCACTGTTTCATAATTCTATTTTCTATGAGTTGGTGAAAATAACATCATTTCCTTGATTTTCTACCTGGTTATTATTGTGCCCTGGAAAGCTAATGATTCCCATTCAGGGTGAAAACATACCCTTCTTCTTCTTCTTCTTCCTTTTTTTTTTTTAAGATTTTATTTATTCATACAGAACTGGCCAGAGATGTAGAGGGTGAGAGGATTCACTGGAGACAGAGCAGGGAGCAGAACAGGCAGATCTACGAAGTACACTGCTGAGGGGAGCAGTGGGCTGGTCAGGAGAGGTCTGCCCTACCATGTGGTCACCTCTAGAGCGGGGATGGAACTCATGCGGAAGTGGCCTAAGCTTCTTAGTGCTATGCTTTAACCCGCTGCGCCACCAGGGAGGGCCCAACCTACTTCTTATCTCTTGAATCTTTTCAGTTCCTGAGTAGTGTACTTGTCCTTTTATATGGATTGCTGGCCAGCACTCCCTGCAGTCACTCCTGATTACCCTTAAGCTTTAGGGGACTCACTTCCACTAAGGTGTTTTCTGTGACTCTTTTTTTTTTTTTTTAAACTTTTTTTAAAAAAGATTTATTTATTTATTCATACAGAACTGGGGTACAGGCCAGAGATGTGGAGGGTGAGAGGATGGAGATGCAGAGTGGGGAGTAGAACAGACAGATCGACGAAGTACACTGCTGAGGGGAGCAGCGGGCGCGTCAGGAGAGGTCTGCCGCGCCATGTGGTCACCTCCGGGGCAGGCAGGGATCGAACTCATGCGGAAGTGGCTTCAGCTTCTCAGTGCTGCGCTTTACCCCCCTGCGCCACCAGGGAGGGCCATTTTCTGTGACTCTTTAATGTGGTTATGTGCTACTGCTGTCTACTTCACATTAACTCATCTTCATTTTAATGCTTTATTTCAGAGTAATCCACTCATCTATCTCATCTTCCTTGCTAGATAGGTAGTTCAGTAAGGCCCAGGAAGATTTTGGCCTTTTGGCTGCTATCTATCGAATATGTAGTTCAGGGCAGTGGATTCTCAAAAAATTGGTTAAATTGATGCAAGATTAAGTGTTTCAGCAACTTCACTTTGACAATGCTGGGGTTGTGAGTGAATAAAGAAGGTAAAGAAGCAGTTTTTCAGGTAGAAGGGGATGAGGTAATAAATCAAGATAGACTTACGTGGGATGGGGAATAAGGATTGTGTCAGAATGAAGAGGTATGATTGGCACAGTTGAAGTGCCAACCAGGTGCTGATGAAGAGAACAGGGTAAATGGGACTTGCGAAAAATGTGGGGGAGATGGTGACATTTGCTTTCTCTCCTACTTCCTTGAAGGTAGATGTTGAGGGAGTGCTCTTTAGGAATTACTGTTTACTCAAAATACAACAAAATTACTTTTGAGTACAAGTAGATGGCAAGTCTGCTCTTTCACACTTTCTAGTGAATTGTTTCTTAAGACTGAAAAATATTGTTATGGTGTTAAGGCACTACCCTGAATCAAGGTTGTCTTTGACTCACATGCTAGAAAATATAGGACCTCCAACTGCAGACACCAGCTACTATGTGGTTTCTTTCTGGGTAGGCAGCTCTTTAAACAAGACAACAGGTTTCTGCCCGTAGTCTTCAGCTTTAGGCAGTAGGTATCAGATGTCATCTCTTTGGTCTTGTTTATGCATCATTCAGGTAGAAGGAGATGAAGTAACGAAGGGCCCCAACTTGGTCCCTCTGTAGGTGACATTCTGCAGTTGGTTTAGTGAAATATTCATCAGCAATATGTGTGTTTTTGTGAAGCTGTGATGCTGAGTTGTCAGCAGACATGTATTCTATTTGGAGCATCCTTTAAGTCCATGCTGGCTTTCAGAGAAGCCTCCAAAATTGGAATCAGTCCAGGGTTATGTTAATGACCTGGTTTACTGAAAGGTGATGGCACATGGGAGGGAGAAAGCCAGAGTTGAACTCTCAGAGAACTTAAGTGTGCTTCACAATTGGTGTCTGATGATTGGAAGGACTGGAAGAATTTTACATTCAGTGCTGATGAAATGGGCTTTCAGCCATGATGGGTAGTTTAATTCCCTTGTTTCTTTGGAGGAGTTCCTAACATCATTCAAAGTGTTATTGTTGCAGTTGAATACCATCAGGGAGGTGAACTGGAAGGTGGTAAGAGATTGTGACAGTTTCAGTTATGGAAATGAAACCCTTCCCCAGCTGAATGACCCCCTCATGATAGCTAGGTAGACACAGCTCGGGAGTGGTCAAACAACTGTCAGATGTTTCTGACTGGAAACAGATTCCCTACTCCTTTAGATTTCAAATTAAGCATTCATATGTTGTTTTACAAGTTTATGGCCTTAAACTAAATCTCTAATAAATTACTATTCAATATTGATAATCATTTCACCAGTCATTTTGTTTAAATGAATCATTTATAAACTTTATTGTAATAAATTTGGTATATACAACATGTAATTTATATATTATGTTTTAGAAAGATTTACGTACAAATGGGTACAATAAGTTGGAAAAGTCATCTAGGCAGATGTCAATGCTTAGGTTACTTGATTTTGACATATGTTGATAAAATAATTTATTTTTGCCAAATACAATGGGACTTGTTATTTCTAAGTTTTAAAGCAAGAGGAATAGAAAATAGAAGTCACAAAATCACAGGTAGTGTGAACGCCTATGTTGAAATCCTGGGTCCATCCTGTGTCACTTGGGACCTATTTAAGTACTCTATGCTTCATTTCCCTCATTTGTTAAATGGAGAAAACAGTAGTACTCTAGGAACATTGAGAGAATTACTAGGTTTGTGCTTATAAAAGTATGGAGGTCAGTATCAGACAAATAATAAGTACTCAGATATTAGCTTACATAATTATGAAATAGTCCCTAAAATATAGCTTTCACTTAAGACCAGATAGAGTCGTTGAGTAAAGTGATTCATGATTGCCTAGTTAACATTATTGTATAATGCCTGTTTCCAGTCTTTCACGGCGTATCTGCTGTATTGAATCAATACATAATTTAGTTAACATTTTCTCTCTTTAAGGAAACAATTTTTACAAGTAAAACCAAACTCAGAGTAGCAGATTGCCACCTTGGAAAATATTTGGAATAGTTATCTTTTGTTTACCTTTTATTTGATAGAGGGAACTTTGCTTTTGTGGGTTCTTCTGTTCTTTCCAATTTGATCGACAGTGTCATTTCTAAAGAATTTCAGTTTTATGGGTTGGTCTTGAATTTAGGGAAGCATTGGGAGCCAATTAAGATATCTGAGCATGTTGGACCACTTGGCGCCTAGTCCCCTGGTGTGGATTAGGTAGCATTCTGCTACCTAATAACTGAAAGGTGGTTCAAGTAATGAATGACTGCTTCAGCAAATAATTATTTGGCTTTTGTTTATGATCTTAAGTTCTACTACTTGAAAAACTTTATGAATTTGCAAGTTTTTCTTTTAGGCAGATATGCATCTAGAATATTATGTCCAAACCACCCCCCCCTCCCCACACACACGCACGTCTCCTTTTCTTGCTAGTATGAGTAATTGTTGCTTCTTTACTCATTAAAGATTTAGGTTTCCTTTTTTCTTCCATCTTCTGGATAAAATTACCAAGACATTTAATCACAGATTGACTCCTGTTTTCTAATAGCATCCAATCAAATGCAAATCATCCTACTGTGAAGCTTCCTGAAGTCACCTAACAATATTCAAATGTATCACAAAACCTTTTGCAGCTCTCTTGTAATCACTGCACAGATCTTCAGAGTCTGATGGTTCCCACAGTATAAAGATCCAGTAAACCCAACATGGTTTGATTGAGTCTGTTAGTATGTGACCCATGGATGAAGCATATTGATGCCTAGGTCAGATATAGTTACTTTTTGGTAACTATGGAAATTTTTGGTAATTTACAGAAAGCTAAAGTCAGAGAACCTATCATATGAGAGAAGTTCAGAAAGGAAGATTAATAGTAAAATCAGAATGAATTATCCATTTCACAGATTGTGTCCCTCTCAGGGTTGTCCATGTGCTGCCTAGGGCCTGGGAAGCCCCTATGGCCAGATAGCAGACGTTGTGTGGTTCATCTTGCGGACAGGAGATGACCCTTTGAAATTTAGCTAGAAATAGTTTCATTCCAAAAGCTATAAATTGTGCTGATTATGATCATAGCAGGTTTCAACCTGCGGTCCAAGTCTGGAACTTTAGGCAAGTTCAGATCAACAAGTATTTTGTGGTCAAGTTTCATTTAATTAGAGTTTGCTGCCAAGACTTGGTTTAGAGGCCAACTTCTATGCCAGGTGGCCTTTCAACAGTTGCCTGTCAAAACTATGGAGAATGTGCGAAGAGGCTCTGCCTTTTCTCCAGACCAACTTTTATTATTAGACCAAATCCCAGAGGCTTAACCTGGGAGAAACTTGGGAGAAACTATCTGTGTTTCACGGATGTAAAAGTCTTTGTGGCTAATGCATGAAGGAAAGGCAGGTATCTCAGAGAGTAGAGATCCATTTTGATAGGCTTTTCCCAAAAGCAAAAGGAAGGTATTCTTACTCCTTTATCAGGAGAGTTTTTTTTTTTTTTTTTTTTTTAAAAAAAAGTAAGCTAACTTCAATTTTTTCAGGTCATTTTTTCTAGGAAGCAGGCAAGGTTCTTGCTGGGGCACTGTGTCTCCCTTTGTGAGGCAAACATGAAACCTTCCTCTGGCCAACTTTATTATGTCATTGAATTAATAATGTTGTAAAGACTAGATCAGAAGTCAATTTGGCAGCTGTGCCTTTAGGGAAATTTTTGGAAGAGTGACCTTCCATTTTTAATAAGCATGTTATTACATTTAGAATTAAATTATTGAGAGCTAAGCCACCATCCTGGATTTGCTATTAGCCACTTTTCCCTTTTATTTTTAATGAACTAGAACATGTTGAAGCCAGTTGTTTCTAACAGCATGCAGTAAGATTCCAATTCTTTAACTGTCAGACCCTTTATTTTAGATGAATTTAATTTATTTAAATTTTAAAGTCTCCTCCAAAGCATCCTTTGCTTTTTAAAGTGGAGTGGGATACCCCATTATGTTAGTTTAATCAGCATTATGTTTGTATGCTGCTTCATACTTGAGTTTTCCTTCCTAAATTAAAACACATGATCTTTATCAAGATTGTTTTGTGATTATAAAGTTTACACAGGAGCTAAATGGGCATGAAAGTGCAATGGTATATTCTGTAACAACAGATCTGGAAAGAACATATAGCACATCAAATATTAGATCCCAGCTTAAAACACCAGTCCTTAAGGTAGTGTGGTTCTGGGGCTGATACACAATAATAGAAACCTCGAGGGCAATTGAGAAATAGTGAGTCGAATCTATTTTAATAACAAATTATACTCTCACATAAGATAGAGAACTATTCATTAATGATCCTGGCATAGAGAAATGCAATTCATAGCCAAAAATCTTACTATTAAACAAACAAAAGGATAACTCCGAGTTAATGAAAATAACAAATAATCAAATTATAGAGATATAGTAGGAAAAAAGACTACAAAAGATAGGAAGCTAAAAAACAAGTTTACAAATTTAGAAGTAGTCCTTTATTATAATAAGCCCACTGTCAAGAAGGTCTTAGCAGGTAACTTTAGGTTTTTGGCATCTAACATACATACTTAGGATAAAGGCTCACATTTGGTAAGGTTAGTTAGTGAATGCTCTGAATGAATATGCCAGTGTATTAGCATGTGTGGATGTGTAAGAAAATGCATAACAATAAATTTGCTAGCATAATTTCACCATGGATACTTACAAGATAAGATTACATATGGTATTTGACTTATAAAAAGTTTTTGGCCCAGCAATAGGTATTACTTTGCTATGCATTTTTCAGGTTGATGATGATATAATAACAGAAAATTTATTCAGTATTTTCCTTTGCTGGACGCTTTTAATATAATTGTCTTTGTTCATAGCAACTGCTTCAGATGTATTGCATTATATATGTGTTGATGTATTTATAATGGTAACTAGTTTGTATGTGCATACTGTGGATCTGAGAGAGACTGGGTTAACTTAATATGTATACTTGGTCTTTAGATTTCTCTACTGGAAGACGAGTTCCTTGAGGTTCAGATTCAGTTACCTAGGAGCATAACCTGGCCAATCTATCCGATACTGTTTATAGGGATTCTCTGTTCTACTCTTCAGTTTCTGAAAGATCTGTCGCTGAGGAGGGCTGGCCCCACTGAGTCTAGTATATCTAGAAGCTAGAGAGAATGCATGGCATTAGGCATCAGATTATCTTTTCTTCCTGTACTTTTGATTCAGGAGATATTCATTCATTTTATCTATTAGTATATTGTCTTTGATCTTGCTTAGAAAAGGTACAAAGTTTTGATTTTGACTACAATTAGGTAAGTTGAGCTAAGATTTATCTTTTTCTACTGCTCATCAGCTTGTGCTATCTAAATTATAAACTGAAGTGAAAATTGCTTTCTGAAAATTGATTAGGAATTTAAAAAGGATTAAATTGATTTGCATAGCTCCAGAGACTCTCTTTCCTAATATCACTTGCAGAACTCAAAATTTCAAAGATATGAGATCTAATATATGAATCATGAATTATGGAACCTACCTTTAGTACCTATTTCTAACATCCTAGTGGGCATGGAAATTTGATTAAACACATTCATTGCGAGTGAGGAGTAAATTTGTTAATCTAAAGATGTTTTAAAAATAGAGCATTGGCTTTCAAAGTGAGAAAAAAGGGTCAGACATTAATTGAAGTGATTGTGTGAAGCTGTAATTTGCACTCATGAAATGATTCATTTGATGTGTGGTGAAAACCTGTGAAAACAATGAGGATTATATACTTTGAGCATCTTTGTTTTCCAGGACACTTGAGACAGCACAAGATAGTGATTAACTCAATAATTCTGAAGATAGGCTGCCTGAATTTGAATGTCAGTTCTACTATTATTTCTTAGTTCTGTGGCCCAGGGCAAATTAAACTTTCTAAGCCTAGGTTTTTGTCACTGTAAAACAGTATTAATAATAATGCCTCCTGGGCATTATTATAAAGACACAGCACGATCAAGCTGTTGCCAATCACTGCAGCACAAGTTTGATCACCACCCAGCCAGGGAGCTGACCCACAAGGTACAGCAGGCATCCTCTGCCTAGCTTGCTGCTCCCCTCAACACTGTATTTGGGTAGCTCTTCCTGTTCTGCTCCCCACTCTGTCTCTGGCAGATCCTCTCATCCCCTGCCCCTCCAGCCTATACCTCAATTCTTGTATGCTTAAATAAATAAATCTTTAAAAAAAATAATGCCTTCTTCACTGGATTATCATGAGGATTAAAGGGAGTTAATACATTCTTTGAAGGAATGTGCATGTATGATGTATTATAAGCATGATATCTGTTGGCTATTATTACTTGCTATCATGAATGGCTTATTAGGACACAGAGGAAGCTCATGGCATCAGGGATGAAGTTGTTTGGGCTGTATCTTTGACAAAGGTTTGTCGGGTACTCCAAGATGATTCTTCATTTTTCAGAAAGAAAATTTGTACATTTTTCACTTATTTAGCCTAATAGCTAGCTGCTTCTATAAGGTATTCAAGCTCCCTGATTAACTTTGGTGTTCTTTAGCTTTACACTAATTGTTATTTTCCTTAAATTACTTGGAGAATGACATTATTATTTTTCTTTGGTATAAAAGAATGCTCTTGAAATGTTCTGTGTAAGTGAAAAAATTCTGACTTGAAAAAATTCTGACTTGAAATTAACAGTGAGGCACGACAGGAATTATTCTGGCAAGTGTCCCTAGCTTTTGCCCCTGGTTCCTTCCCGGGTTTCAGCACCACTTGTGGCGCACTCTCTGCCAACAGAAAGAGGCCATGATATATCTTCTTCTGGACCCTTTATTCTTCTCCCTCGTGCTTGCTTGCTTCTTTCGCTGGCTCTAGCTTGCCTCCTCCCTGCTGCCTTCTCCCCCAGAGTCAGGTATGGCAGTTGCTTAAATAGCATTCATTGACCAATCAGAGCACTGCTCACGTGTACATTGGCCAATTAGAGCACTGCTCACTGTACATTGGCCAATCAGAGCACTGCTCATGTGTACAACAACCATATTTGGGCAGGACACACAACGAGCATACATTGATCACGTGGAAGCATTAACTTCCTTATACAGGCGGGTTTGGCTGCTGAATCATGGGGCTGGGGGTCCCAGGCACCCCGACAGGCAAGCATGAGTTTAAAGTCATTGACCTGAAGTGAATTAGTAGTTAATCTGATCTAGAAAAAAGAGTTCATGTCAGCAAATAATCCTTATATGTGAGGACACCTGTGTGCAGTTGACTTCAGACTGCAGTATCCTTGCAAACTATTAGCTGGTGAATCTAAGAAGGTGCACTTGAAAAACTTAAAGAATGCTGGAACTCTGCTGAAGTTATCTTCTGGTATACTATATAAATTTGCTTGAAGTGTTCTTTCGTAATATGGAAAAAATCCATATATGCAGATATTAACTCATTCCCAAGTACCCTGTCAGAGAATTGATGGTAACAATTAAAATATAAATGGACACCTAGAACCTAAGTAGAAGGAAGTGGGTGAGGAGATGGACATTAAGTTCCCTCTGTGTCCTGTGCCTCATACTAGGTGCCATTGTGTGGTCATCCCAGTGAGCAAGCTTAGGTGTCCAGCCTAGCATGTGGCATTCCAGTGGCCTGTTGAGAAAATTGAGAATCAAAGGAGATACGTGTCTTGGCTAAGATTTCAACACACAGTAAACAACAAACCTAAGTTTGTTTTTTCTGAAGTTGACAAACAATCTGAATGTGTAGTTTTAATAAACTGCAGTGCTTCTAAAACTTAATTTACTGCAAGTGTGGCTTTTATACTGTATTATGTCAGGTTATTTTCTTGAGAGTTATTTTGTCATATCCCTAGAGTTTGGACTTTTTCCCTTTTATGAAGGAAGTCCACCTCCACCATGAGGCTCTGTAGCTGTGTAGACCACGTCTGGGTGAAGGTTCGTGGTAGGCTTGCTGCCAGTTTCTTAGGTGACACTTCTGCATTCCACCTGCCTCATCATGGCAATTTGTTCCCCTTTCTCTACATCCTTCATGCCATAGTTTAGTGTTTCTGCCTGTCTCATGTTTTTCAAGCACTACTCGACCTGATGACTTAACCACTTTAATTACTTTGAAAAGAAGCTTCAACTATTGGGTTTACCTTCAAGATGCTTTACAATACAACTTGGTCTGTCTTTGAAGACTTGTTCGCCCCCACCAGTTCCCCTGTATTCCTTTCTGTTCTCAACAGAATAATCCAGTCACTGTTCGTGCTGTTTACATACGGTCCCCATTGTGTAGTTTCCTTTTCCCTTAGTTTTTTCCCTATATAGTACCTGTTCCTCAAAATCTAGCGCAGATCTCAAATCTTTGAATTGGCAGGGAATTAGAAAGACCTTTTCAATGTAGTATCTAATTGAAAAAAATAAAATGCTTACTTAGGGCCCTCCCTTGTGTTGCAGCAGTTAAAGGACAGTACTTTGAAGCTCTCCACAGCCAGTGGTGCAGGAGTTTTATCCCCATCCAGGGAGGTGACCCACATGGTACAGCAGACCTCTCCTGACCTGCCCTCTGCACCTCTCAGAGGTGTGTTTCAGTACATCTATCTATTCTGCTCCTCATTCTATCTCGGGTGAATCCTCTCACCCCCACACTCTGGCCTGTATTCCAGTCCTTTTATGCATAAATAAATAAATCTTTAAAAAATGCTTATTTAAATTGCTTAGTATTTTGTGCACCTTCATACTTTAATGCCTTGTATTATGGATATTTTTGTATGCATTCTTTCCCTTCTTAGTCTTTTAAGATATATGAGGACAACATACCTGGGTTTGTCTTTTTTTCTCTGAATGTTTTAGCCCACTCTTAAATGTTTTCTAATATTTGCCAGATAATGAGTATTTAGGTTTAACTACATACAGAGAAACTACTCTTAGAAGAATGTTTTGTTATTTTTCAACTGTCAAATAAATATAGCTAACACAAGTATAATTTCTACATTTAAATACATTTGCTGAACCTGGCTGGAATGTTCATAACTTGATAGCCTTTGACTTCCTAGGAGGAAAACAGTAGCAACACTCTATGTTTTAGAGAATCTGCCTGCTGAACCCTTAATTAGAAACGTGCAGACTTCCTTGCAACCCAGCTATGTTCTTTGATGTATTATTTTGTCTAAACACTTTACTTGATTAGCAACTTGATGGTCATTGAGTTTGTGTTGGATGCCTAATAATGAAGGCTTAACCCAAATGAGAAGTCAAGGTACTGTTTCCTTATCAATACACCAAAACCTTCTCTTAATTCATTTCACATTATCATTCTCTGTCATGCCTCAGCTGTGGTGCATACACTGGAAAGGTACAGAAGATGAGGGTACAGTTTTCCAGGGAGGAAACTCCAAGGTGGACACCACCTTGGAGGGGCACCAGTGTGAAGTTACCATCTGCCTGCCTGCTTGCTTTTCCATCTTTTCTTTGACTGTCTCTTGGTTCGCTTTTGTATTATTTGAAGATTTCAGCCTTTTCTTAAAGGGGTGTTCTAGGAGATTCTCTTTCAGTTGTCCTTCTAAGAAACTCCAGAGAATGTTTCTTAGGTCTTACGCTCTTTTCAGACTGTAGCATCATAAAATGCTTCTTAATGTAGTAGCTGCCTCTCTTAGCATCCCATAATGCTTGGTTGTTCTAGTGGAGTATTTCCATTTCACTTGGGATTGGAATTGAGGATAGGCAGATAACCTTTTCTAATTGATTTGGTGGGATAAGTTAAATACAAAATGTTAAGGAACTTTTTAAAATGTGTTTTATTATTTTTAAAAAGATACTTGATTTTTCTTCTGAGCTCCTACTCTGTCTCCCACTTATTTCCTTCATTCTCTATATCCATTTTGTCAGTAGCATATCTGGATCATTTTCTACTAGCTTTCAGGTATTGACTTTACTAATTTTTGAGTACAGATGAATTTGACCCTAGGACACGTTTAAAATCTGTTTGGTTTGCTCCAGCTGTACCTTTTTTAAAGTCAATATATTCAATGCAATTTCCCTTGCATATGGAAACTATTACAACATTTGTAGATTGTGAACATGCCTATTTAAGACCAGAAAATCCTGGGTCATAGAGGAAGAAGGAGACAATTAGAGAATAGGATTGGAGAGGCTTTAGCAGTTTGGGGAGACTTTCAGAGATGTGAATAATATAAGGCGTTGGTAGAAAAGAGAAAAGGAGCAGGACAGAGAAAAATGTTTGATAATATTTATGGTCAGTATAACCTGAAAGAAGCCTTTCCATTTTTCTTTTCAGAATGAAAGTAGTTTTTTTAGTTTGAAAAAAATCACAGAATTCCTCATTAGCACTGTCTTTCTATTCAACTCCAATCTCCTTCCTACAAGGATAAAAGGGAAACAGCGAAGGAAAGAATGCATTCTTTTTCTATCTATTCTTGTTACCATGGTTTCAAATTGTACAATTAGTAGCTTTCTGTAGGAATAATTGCTAGCAAATACCAATGATCTTCTATGAATTTAGATGGGAATCTATGATAGTTTTTGTTTAACTGCAGAGATTCTGGATGGGTTACAAGATTACCCATGATGGGGCAAATAAGACGAATTACTATGGCTATAAAGCTGTGACTCTGATTTCTGTATACCACACAGGAAATTGAGTCTCATTATTCCAATCCTGTCATGTGTAGTACTATGTAATTATTCAAATAGAAGGGAAAATGATTCAACAGATGTGATACTGAAAGTCATGCAAACTTACTGATTAATTTACTTTACTTATTTTACAAATTGGCATTTAATGGTTCCTGTCTACCCTGCTTTGTCCCTCTACTTAACTTATTTTTTCTTAGATACAAATTTCATAAGAATCTTTCATTAGCCCCTCCAAAACAGCTATAGGTGAAATGGTTTAGGCTAGTAGGCTATAGGTGAAATGGTTTAGGCTAGGTTATTATGAACAAATTCATCTGGTCATGACATCTTTCCGGAGTCAGCTGTGTGACCCTAAAAACTCTATTCTTGAAGACCTAGATCATTGTTTTGATTTTTTTTTGTCTTCCATCATGCTTAGAGTTAAGATTGCATATTAGATATATGTATGATTTTTTTATTTCTAACAGGAGACAAACTATTACTATTACCACCCTCTCAACTACTAAAGCCTCTCCAACCCTATTCTATCTCTTCCTCTGTGATCCAGGCTTTTCTGGTCTTAAGTAGGCATGTTCACAGTCCAGAAGTCTAAAAGTCAGTTTTAAACTCCCACATCAAAGCATTTGTTCACAAATTGGTTGAGACAAAATGGCTTTTAACTGTCTACATTCCAGTGAGAAATGACCTTCCTACATGGGTCCCTTGTGTCTGCCACCCAATGTAGATGGTATATTCCCTTTCTCTAGTGAGTATAAATTCCCTCCAGGTTTAGGGAACATGATGAGACTGAAATTTTAAAAGAGAGAGTGATGTAGGCACATTTTTCTCACCCCCAAACCTCAACAATATTTTGCCCATTTCTAAGCTTTCCAATGAATGAAGTTTGAATATTTTTTCAAAAATATGACTACAGTGACAAATAGGACAGAACACGGAGTGTTGACAACCAAGAAGGCAGTAAATGAATGTTTAAGCTTATATCTAAATTATAGCCCACTCGAATCCAGAAGATGATTTCACTAATGAGCTTTTGAACACCAAATTCACTGGCCATTCCTCTGAATAGTTGGAAAACAAAGCACAGACACCAAATAAATGAGGCAGCTGTAGGCCTTTTTCTTGTTCCTTTACTTTGCTGTTTCCATAGGAGTAGTTTGGACCTAAACGGGAGTCATCCTGTCTTTTCTGATTCCCTTTGTCCTTATATTTCAGAAGGTGAACACACATAGTGGACATGGTCCCCTTGAGTCACAGAGAGGTCCTAACAGGACAAAAGTTTTGGAATGACTGCAATGTGCCTGTCATGTTGGCTTTGTCCTTAGGATTTGCATCATGGGACCCTCAGTAGTAGGCGGCTGAGCTGGAGCCACGTTAAGTTTTTATGTAGCCATTCCTCTGTACCTGTCTGTCTCTAAATACTTACACACTTCTAGAATTCTTTCTTTTTTAGAGGAAATTCTGTGTTTACATGTTGTTGACATCACACCAAACAACAAGTGTGTTGTAGAACAGGACAGATGAAAAGAAATCAGGCCAGGCACTGACGGGGACATTGATAAATGCCTATAATTGTTCTGAGATGTCAGTGAGTATGTGAATGTCACACATTTAATCAAGTAGCTTGTCATTTCAGTATTTGGGGACATGTGACACATGACCCAACCTTTTCTTGTTAACATGTTGTGTGCCTTTGATAGAAGATGAAATTACTCCACTTTCAGTAGAAAAGTATTAAGAAAGAAAATATCTTATATACACATTTTAGAAAATCTGGGTATTTTGTTCCTTGAGTCCAGTTCAGAATAAAAGTGACGGGAAGCATACTGGAAGGGTTCTGTTCTTCAGTGGGGTTCAGGGTTTGCATCAACTTGCTTTCAATAGGTAGACTTGAACATTCCCAGCTAAGTGATATAGAGGAGTTTGCATGTTGAGAAACCTAGCATTTTAAAAGTTTATTGACATACAGTTGACTTTATATTAGATTCAGGTATACAATATTTTTTAGCAACTCATTAATTTTATATATTGCAAAATGATTGCCACAATAAGTCTAGTTAGCAACCATTGCCACATTGTTAACAATCCCCCACCTCCAGTGATGAGATCTGTGAAATCTCTTAGCTCTCTCTGCCGTCTAATGTACAGTACAATATAGTTGCGATAGCCTCCATGCTGCACGTTACATTCCTATAGCTTATTTTACAACTGAGAGTTTGTACATTTTGGTCACCTTTACGCTTGCCCGTAACCCACTGGCAACCACCACCCTATTCTGTCTATGCATTTTATATTCCACATGTAAGTTAGATCATATGGTGTTTTTCTTTGGGTGACTTATTATTTTACTTGGTATAATGTCCTCAAGAGCCATCTATTTTATCACAAATGGTTAAGGTTTTCTTTATTTTAATGGGTGAACAATATTCAACTATATGTATAAACACACACATGCACACTTGATCTTTTCATCCATTGCTGTACACTTAGGTTATTTCTGTGTCCCAGCTGTTGTAAATAGTGCTTTAATGAATATAAGGGTATTACTGTTTTCATTTCCTGCAGATAACTATCCAGAAGTGGAACTGCTGGATCATATGGTAGTTCTCTTTTTCATTTTTGGGGGTACTTTAATACTGTTTTGCACACTGGGTACAACAGTTTACACCTATGAAGAGTGTGCAACATTTTCCTTTTATCCACGTCCTCACCAACCCTTATGTTTTATCTTCTTGATAATAATTAAAGTTGTCAGGTGGTAGTTCATTGTGATTGCCCCTGGTGATTAGTGATGCACTTTTTCATGTACCTGGTAATTATATGTGATCTTTGGGAAAAGCCTGTTTAGTTCCTCTCCCCTTGGTACTTTTTTATTTTTGCTATTGAGTTTTCTAGGTTATTAAAATATCTTGGATAATAATCCCTTGCCATATTTATGACTTGCCAATGTTTTCTCCTATTTGAAAGGTTGCCTTTTCATGTTTTGGGTAGTCTGTTTTGTTACAGAGAAACTTTTGTGTTTAATGCATTCCCACAAAAAATAACACTTTCAATTGAAATTTCCCAATTGGTAGTTTTTCCCTTTGATTTACATTATATAAATCAGGTTAGTGTAATTAACTATTTAAAAAAAAATCACAAGTGTCTTGAAAGATAAGTTGTAATCACCTGATCTTACTGATGGTTCAGAATAGACAATTAAAATTTCAAATTAGGGAATATAATATATTTCTAACTTGAACTTTTGAAGTGTTCTTTATAGATATAGATATAAATATCTGGGGAAAGACAAGTTAGATTGCTTTGCTGTCTGGTGTAGCTATAGCTACATTAGCTACACTCAGTTGCTGGTCCCTTGAGTTGCACTCAGGTACAGAACTTTGGGGTGGAAGATTGTAAGGAAATAAACAAGTCACTTCAGGATTCTGTATCAGATCTAATCTGGTTCAGAGCCTACACCTGCTAGCTACCTTCACATGCTCTAATTATTCCCTTGGCAACACAATTTATTTTATGTGAACATATTATAAACTGATTATTTCTACCCAATATCACTGTTTTTTATGTGCAAAATAAATAATTAGAAATTCGTAAGGTGGAAAGGAAAATATATTAAGCGATTATTTTACATTTAGATATTCTTTCTAGAAAACATTTTTGTGTTTGATGAAACTATGACTTCATTAGAATGGGGTCAAAACATGTTTGGTAGAGTTTTTCAATAGGAAATTTTCATTTTTACAAATTAAGATTTCCAAACAAAAAGCACATTATGTTCTGCAGTCTCCTTTTAAAGAAGGAATTTTTTAAAAACCTGAACTGTTTTTTTCCCTTTTCTTATTACCTTGATGATAGCACAATCATTTTTTATTTTTTTAAGACTTCTAAGAATATCTGATATGCTAAATTGATTACACATCTCTGAGTCCGACTCAGTTGCTTCATGAATCTACGTTTCTTCATATGATAAGAAGTCAGGAGGTAGAGTCTCAACAGATACAGATGCTGGAGGGATCATAGTACTTGTACAGTTTTCTTCCTTGTGTTTGCAAGATTCCTGTTTCACCTCAAAGAGAAATCTCCTTCCCAGATTGCTCTGGGGACCCCTAGCTCGCTCCCCTTGCTATGCCTGCAGAAAACCATCTTCCATTCTGCTAGATCAGATTCATCTTTGTAAAAATTCTTCTCCAGGCATCAAGCCCACAACTCTGTTGCCTAGTATTACCCACGTGTGGCCATCTATATTAATTTTAGTAAAAAAATTTTACTTTTAATTCCATAGTTGCACTAGCTACATTTCATGAGCTACATTTCATGTGGATCATACAGTAGAATATTTCCATCATCACAGAAAGCTCTGCTGGTCTAAAGTCCATAATTTCCTTTTTTTAAAGACTTTAAATGTGTGTTTCTTAGTCCAGCCTGTAAGTCTCCATAAATTCTGTGATTTAACTGCACAAATATAATTTATTTATTTATTTTTTTAAAGATTTATTTATTCACAAATATAATTTATTAGAAATATGTCAGGAAAATCCATGTGCTATAGTTTTTGGATGACTTAGTGGAAGAGGAGAGATATTTAGTTCATTTTTCAAAGAATGGATGGTGCTCCAATAGGCAGGTGGTGATAGAAGATGGTTCTGAGAAAATGTGTGTATGTGAATATCAGTTTGAAGAGTGTAGAATGTCTTGATCTTGATGAAGCAGAAGTTGACAATGGCAACAGAAAAGGGATGGGTGGCATCTGTTTTCTGGTAGGGTATTGCATCAGAAAATGTTTTCCTGCATATGTCTGCATTCCAATATATTTATCAACTGTCTTCAAAAGAGAACATGAAAAATTATTCTATAATTGCAAAAATGAGGTGGACATGGTTGGAGCCACCATACTAGGAGTTGTGGCATATGAGGCTACATACGTTTCCCTGCCTAGAGTGGTAGTTGAAGCAATGAATGAAAGAGCTTGGGGAGAAAGTTTGAGGTGAGCTTAGTGATTGGACTGGTAGCAGGGAGAGGATGTGGCCAGGAATATTGCTGAGTTTATGGAATTAAAAAACCCCACTGGGAGTTGCTGAGTTTATTAAATTACCTAGAGCCAGGGTGCCAAAATAAACATTGCTTCTGGCATTTTGCTCCATTACTGGCTCTGCCCTGAGAGCAGCTCCTGTTGACAGGGCTGTTCTGAGACAGGAGGACTGGACTGGGAGAAATGAATGGAGGTGAGAGTTGCCTCCCCTTTTCTGGAAGATATCTCCCAGTTGTAACCTGCTTTTGAGCACATGTTCTACGTAGGCACCTGGAATCAGAATTGTTCTTTGGGAAGATGACCTTGGTAGCAGTGTGACTCTGGAGCTCTGCATTTGAAATCAAACCTGGTGTTGAATTACTGCTCTTCCATGACTTGCTCTATGGCCGTGGACAAATCACCCTAAAACCTTAGCCCTAACTAAGGCTGTTTCCTCTTAATAAGTAAAGAGTTAATTCTTACCCTACCAATCATTACAGACTGATGTATGATACAAGTGATTTCTACGATAGTATTTTGTGTGCCATGACATGCTATAAAAATGCAAGTTATTTTTAAGTTGAATTGCAGTGTGTAGAGATTTTGGGGAAGGTAAGCTGGGGAAGATGTCTTTATAGTAGTCACAATGAATTAGTAAGAATGTCAACCTAGACTATACTAATGGGAAAAAATAGACAACAGATGGAAGGCATTCTAGTAAGAATTTAAAAATAATAGCAAAAGAAGGAAGTCAATAGAATGAAAGAGAGGGAAAGGCTGAGAAAGAGATACCAGTATCCTGAGATTGAATGATAGACTAATGGTTAAATTAACTAGCAGGAAAGACTGCAGGCAAAGATTGGAAGACCAGGTGGTATTTTATTTTTTTAAAGTTTATTTTTACTTCATTTTGCACATTTTTTTTT
>NW_004567111.1:39412563-39473512 GCF_000260355.1 Condylura cristata
TGAACATTTTTTTCATATGCCTGTTGGCCATCTGCATTTCCAGGTGGTATTTTTTTGCCTTACACTTACCAAGATCCAGGTACCTCTGGGACATCCCAATATAAAATGGCAAAAAGACACCTTCTTGAAAACACAAAAGAAAAGCTGAGGCTAAGTTTAACTGCCAACTGCAGAAAATGGTGCTGAAGAGTTTGGAATCCAGTGCTATCACTGCAACAGAAGTCAGGGCTGGAACACAAGGGAAAAACTCTGGGAGAGAATAAGATTATCTTCCTTTGCTGTAGGTCTTCCTCCATGCATCTGTAGCTTCCCTATCCATCTAAAAAGGATGACGCATACCACACTTAGCACTTAGGTTTACCTGTAATGTTACTGACACTCTCTTAATTTTGAGATGGACAGATTGTATTTAACTGTGTGCCATCAAATCTTGAACTTAAGTGAAATGTTTACTAGCACACAGTTATTATTGGTAAATATTCTTTGGAATGAATGAATGCTCTGGGATACTAAGATGATCATTGTGAAGGAAGATTTGGAGAAGGGTGAGTCAAAGGTCCCATCCTACAGCGATTTCTGTTCAAGTGATTTTAAGGGACACAAGTTGATGGGAGTGTCTTTCTTGTTCACTCTATAGATTGAGGATGTGAGTTAATAATATGGATTGTTGGCTTGAGTTAGGAAAAATAGAAATAATCAGATGAAGGAGATTAGAACAGCTGTTTATATATACAAAGTCAATATGTCAAAATGAGAGAGACATTAGAGCAGGTAGGCAGTAGCTTAGGGAGTAAAATACTTTTCAAAAACTAGGCAAACAGTGTTGAAGAAAGTGAGAGGAGACAAGGGAAATTTCATGCTGTAGGATGTTGATATGACCTTCTATGGCTCGTGTGGCTTTTATGGGTTAAATGTTCCCTCAAAATTTGTGTTGAAGTCATAACTTCCAGTGTCTTAGTATGTGACCTTACTTGTAAATAGGATTTTTGCAGATTCTATTAGTTCAGATGATTTTGGCAGATATTATTAGTTCAAATTAGAGAGAGTAGTGTGAGTTCCTGTAATGACTAGTGTCCTATTAAGAAGAGAAGCAATAGATGCACACAGGGAAAATGTGGCAGAGAGTGAAGTTAGCAGCAAGGCAAGAAATTGCTATGGGAGAGCAAGGAAAGGTTCTGTTCTACAGGATTCAGAGAGTGTATGATTTGACACCTTGAATTCAGGCTTCGATTTCTGAATTTAACAGAATATGTGCGAACAACTTTCTGTTGTTGCAAGTCACCTTACTTATGGTTAGCTCTGGCAACTCTGGGAAACCAATACAGTGGGTAAAGGGCTGAAGAATGAAGGTCATGGAGATCAAGGTGAGTCATTGATGCAGTGTTCCAGTTCAAGAACAGTGTTGAGATGGAGTGAAGTAAACAGTTCAGTGCTGAAAGTCCTTGATAGGAGGGTTCTGCTGTCTGTAGTGCCAACTGATCATGTCACTAAAATGCTCTCTGTGCCACAGTTTGACAATAAAGTGAGTATCTTCAGTCATTGTCACAAAGTTGCCTTCTACCTTCATGATTCTATTTGTTTGAGGGTGCAGACCTGTTAGTTCTTCCCACTTGGTTTTAGGCTATACTTGGTATGGATGCGTGGTTCCTTTGTAGGTCTTCAACAAGGGCTTTGTGCATCTAAACGGATTCAAGTTGAGTAAATTGAGTGTGCCAACCACTTCCTGTCTAGTTTCTCATTAGAGTGCAATCAAACACCTAGACACATTTTTGTGAAGAGAGGGATACAGTTGATAATAAAATAACTGGCTGCAATGGGACTGGGAATTCTGGACACTAACTTTGTAGAAAAGAGTTTTTCAAGGCAGGGGAAATACTTAGCAAAAAGAAAACAGAAAAATTTGTGGTCCCAAAAGATAGTTTGCCAACATTGAAAATGGAAGAGGTAGCAAAGATCTTCAGAGTTCATCACCTTCTTGTCTCCTGTCTTCACACGGTTTGTGTTTGATGAAAATGAAAACCTTTAATAACTTATCCTAGAGTTCCTGCACTGGAAAATGAACTTGTTATTAGTACTTAGTGGTTTAGATTTTTCCTGTGTTGGATACATAGTGAAATGTTTGTGTATTCCTCACATAGGGTTTACTTTACTATTTCCACACTCATAATTCTTCCAGAGATTGGCAGACACATAATTGGGAGGAACAGCACAAACTCACATGGTCCTTCAGTCCCGACTGCTGTGGGCTGGGGGTAGAGTTCCCTCTTGCTCTGTGTGACAGGGCAAGGAAGCCATCAGGGACCATCCAGGCAGGTGCAGAAATGATATTAGCTCCTTGTGGAAAAAGAGAGTTAGTGCCAATATGAACTTGTGGACTCCAGTTGCTTAAATATGGGTATTTAACTTTTTTCCTCACCCTGCTTCTATCACTTATGAAAAAAAGTGGATAAAACTTTGAGAATACGTCAATAATTTAGTTGCTAGAGATGTGTAAAACCAGTTATGTATGGAAAACGAAATCTTAGTGTTTTTTTTTTTTTCCTCTCTTGTATACCTTGGGAACAAAAACTTTTAGATTGCTAGTTTGGATGTGATCTGATTCACCTTCTGCTAGAAGGGGAAGTCTCTACTAAGTGACCATGTTTGAATATAATCTATACCAAAAAGAACTGGTCCTGGACTGTTATGTGGAAGAAAAGCATGTCAAATAAAGGCAGAAACCGACATGCAGTACTTTGCTTCTAACTATACTGTGTGATGTAAGTTGAAAGAGAGCTACATTTTTTTTTTTTTTGGTGGGAGGGCAGAAATCTGATTTCCATTCTACATAATTTTTAGACTATTAAAGTGGGAAGCACCATAGAGGTTAAGTGTTGTTATCAGAACATCTAGTGAGGAGTTGGAATCTGTTAGCCACATTATTTCTGAAACCTTTCTTCAACTTTCCATTGTTGTTCATGGATTCCGCTGTTAATTGGATCCTTCTCCTATAGTCCTCTCCCAACACTTTACAGTTTTGAGAAGTGGTGATTACGAGGAGTAAAGTCCTTTCCCATAGTCTGGCTCTGGAACCCTGGTCATCATGTAGAAAGGGAGGCAAGCAGCCTGGTCCACTCAGGTGGTTGTTTTTCTTACACTTCTATTGCTGCTTTAACAGGCCACAGTTCTCAGCTGTCATGAAAACTCTTAAAACTCATACAAGAGTAATTTTCCCCACCTCCTTCACCGTGGGCTGTTTTCTCTTTGGGGAGCACAGGGCCAGTGATTAGGCCTCACCCTCTGGTGCTCTCCTTGCTCCCTATCCTCAGCAAGCAGTCATTTTGGAGTTTCTAAAGACTGGCTGATTGAGTTACACCCTGAGGAATGTTGAACTTCGTTCTCAGTTGCAGGATGACTTTCCCAAAAGTTCTTGTGCTATGAGGCCTGCTCTGAGGATTCACTTGTGTGTATTGGTTTACAGTAACATTAAAGCTTCGCCCCACAGTAGATGGGTAAGTTACTTGAGGAATATGAGGTAGTGCTCTCACAGGACCTGCAGCTTGGGCTTTGCCTGTGGTAAGGCTACTTCCCTTCTGGCTGGTCTCTCATGTGTTTATGTCTTTCTCTACCAAATAGTCTTGCCTTGGATTTAAAAAGAAATCCTCTCTTTTTTTTTTGAAATTGTAATTAATTTTAATTGACGTACTGTTGGTACAATACTATGTACATTTCAGGAATAAAGAGTCAAACCTCAATTCTTACCCACATCCACACCAATTCTCCAATACCATTCTCCATTATCAAATTGAACCCCTCTACCCATTCTCCAGTCCCCCTTTCCCTTCTCTTTATCATATTATTGGTCTAAGAGCCTTTTTTTGTTGTCTTTTGTTTGTTTGCTTATATTCCATATACTAGCAAAATGGCCTGATATTTGTTTTTTCCTTTCTGGCTTATTTTTTCTGAGCATAATCACTGCAAGTTCCATCTGTGTTGCAAATGGCAAGATTTCATCTTTCTTTTTAAAGTTTAATAATATTCCACTGAGTATATATACCACATCTTTTTTATACAGTCACCCATTGATTGGCATTTAAATTGTTTCCATGCCTTGACTATTATGAATAGAGCTGTGATGAACATAAGAATGCATACATCTTTTCAAATTAGTGTTTGTATATTGCTTGGACAAATCCCAGGAGCAGAGTTGCTGGATCACATGGTAATTCTATTTTTAATTTTTTCTAGACATTTCCCTACTGTTTTCCAAAGAGGTTGCGCCAATTCACATTCCCAACTGTTTATGAGGTTAAAGAAGAAAGTCTCACTGTAACTAGAGAGAGATTCTGTGGTTGAGAGCCATAAAAAGTTGAAAGCTCCAATAATGTAAATCATAAAACAAACAAAAGGAATAGACATTAAATTTTTCTTTAAACATGGTTTTTGAGAGGACATATATGGAAAGCAAAAGAATCCACATGGAAAAAAAATAACTTGCTAATATTACAACTCGGGGTTATTAAGTAATTTAGCAGTGTTTAGTAATGGTGGGTAAGATGAAACAGGCAGGAAATGAATCTGGAGGGAGGCTCTCTGTGGACACGTTGCCTGAGAGTTATGGTGGCTCTAGCATCAGCAGGAGCTACTAGGAAAGTAGTGGGTGAGTGATTTCGATTCACTCTCTACATCAACTCTGTCACTATGGGATACAGGTGACCCTTTTGAGTATAATGCTTCAAGATAAGTAAGATTCGTAGCATCCTTGATTCAGTAAAAGAGTAGTGGGTCCCACTGCCCGTGGGCATTCTCATAGTATGGATCTATGTCTGTGTACTTCTTGCCATTAAAATGTTTTGCAATGATGTTGCTATGTATGCTTTTTCTTCTCAACTGAATTACCAAGATGCTGTTGCTTTCCTCTTCACCAGTAAGATGTTGATGTTTAGTTACAAATGGTGGCTTCTGTCAAAACATATTGAAGTGTTTGTTGTTCATAGTTTTTGGAAAATGCTATAGGAGTTATTTCCTTTTTAAATTTTCAGTCTGTGACTGTGCTTGAATTTTAGGGCAAATCAATCCTGCAGTGGTGTTTTGTTTGGATAGCTCTGAGTATTGGTTGGTGAGATGAGACAGGCTCTTTTTCATTTGTCCATAGACACCTCTTCTCCTCTATGTCAGTCCTACCTGTCTAGTGCTCTGAGGTCATTTGTCTATGATACTCAGAACACATTTTCAAATTTCTTCAAACAGAAGCAATTAGTCAGACTTAACATTGGTTTTTTTTTTTTCCAACTGTCTTCTGATGATGGTGTAAAAGGAATACTAAAACTCAAAAATCTTGAGAGGAAACAGAGTTGCTAAAGAACAGAATCAGAAGGCTTAGAGCCAGGATTATATATTAATCACCTAATTAGCCCTTAAATTTGTGACATTGATCTTAATGACTGGACTTAGCAGAGTGGGAAATTTGTGTGATTCAAGTTGACTGAGTGAACAATCCTGGTATTGAATGGTTCTGGTTTAATCTTTTTTTATCTTGCTGGAAACATTTTTGCTCCTAAGTTTCCCGTATGCACCAAATGTTGCTAAATTAATGCAGGTCTTAGAAACCCCTGGCAAGTCATCTCCATTTCACATACTTCTCTTATTTGTCCTATTGAAAGTGTTGATCATAAGACAAGCTGAAGTCTGAGCCTGGCTGGCATTGATCTGGTGGATTCTTCCGGGTGCTCTGCTCTGTGGTTGTGGGCCTTCTTCTGCAAAGACCATATCGAGTTCGTCCACTGTTGTGAATGAAAATAATCAGTTGGTGAAAGCATAGAATTAGAAACCTCTTGGTATATTTATTTCTGTGTCTCAAGAATTCTGATTTAAAGCAGACTTTATTTCAAGTAATGTGAACAGTAGGTCATTCAGGAGTCTCAGATGAATCAATGTTTTCTTCCCTCCTCTCCGAGAAAATCTATTTAAAGCAAAGGTCAAATCTGTGCTGGATTTAGAACCTATTAAATGTAAGTCTGGAGAACAGAGCTACTTCTTTCTCTTTTTTTATGCTCTTACATAGTTTCAAGCACTGGGGACACTCTGGTCTTCTGCAAATCATCATTCCCCACATAATTCTGGTGTTTGTAATTTTTCTTTTGTTCTGGAAAATGGAGTGCAACCTGTAGCACATTCACCAGTGACTGGAAACCCCTGGGAGTCTCTGGACTTACTAAGTTGAGGGGTAACTTTAAAAGTTGTCTAGAAGGAGCTTATTTGATTTTTAATTGTAACTAAGAAAGATACATTAATGAATATAGTAATGTAGTAATGTGCATTATTTTATTAACATACCCCAAAATCAAACTCTTCATAGCCACACTTTCTCCCTTTCTCTCTTCCTCCCTCTGATCTCCATTTCCATCTCAGTGATTCTTGTCAAGCTGTTGTTCATTTGTTCAAGTCCCCTCATAGCTTTTATGTTGTTCCCAAACCCTGTATTTTCTACTCCCGAGGTCTTTAATTCTGTCATTTCTTCCTTCCTCATATTCATCTTCTCTAATGGTATAGTGTCTGAACTGCCTCTCACACCTCATTGTTAACCACCTCTAAGTCATCCTTTCGTTCAGTATAGATTTGAATATATTCTATGGGCCAGGCTCTGTCTGAGTCTGAAGAGACAGTAAAAGAGTCAGCCAAGACTGTCCCTAGTGCCAGGAAATGGTCCTTTAGTGGAGAGGGAAGGTCATAAGCAAAATATGCTAGTGAAAGATAAAAAAGGTTAAATGTGGTAAATGCCCCAAGGGAAATGGAGCAGGAAAGGAAAATGAGGAGCATGAGTAGAAGGTGTGCGATTTTAGTGTCACTCAGGATAGCCTCATGAGAAGATGACATCAGGAAGACAAAGTAAGCCACACCAAAATCTCTGACAAGACCAGGAGAGACCAGGACAACATGCATGGAAGAGACCAAGGTATGCTCATACTGTGTGCTAAAAGCCTAGGTCAGAGGGGTCTTGCTGACCACTTGAAGACCCTTACCTCTTACTTGGACAGAAAATGGAAGCTTTGGAAGAGTGGATAGAGCGTCAGGATCCACCTCTCATGTTACCAGGACCTCTGTTATGCTGAGAATAGAGCACATAGGGAACATGTGGAAGTGGGTTGTGATGGTTTAGGTGAGGAAGTGTGCCTTTAGGAGTGTGGTGGTGGGGTGTGGTAGGGTTCTGAATGAGATTTGAAGGTACTAGTGGTGCCTTCATATAGAGGGTATGCAAGAAATAAGATGACCTAAACCTTTTTGGTTTTAGTGCCTGGAAGATGAAGTTGTCACGAACTGAGAGGGAGGATGGTATGCATGGCTTTCCCCACTGTTGGTGTTCCATAGCAATGTGACGTGAGGAGAACTGGCTTGGGGAGGAGGGAATGAAGAGCCCAGTGTGGAAACCCTTTGTGTGGGATACCTTGTTAGACAACTAACTGCAGATGTCAATGAGGTTGCTAGATATTTGGGTCTAGAATCTGGGGGAAGGGTCTATCTGAAGATCAACCTGTCAGTTTACATAAGAGTCTAACATATTTAAAGTCATAAGATCACATGAGGTCCCCAAAGAACAGAAAAGGTACATATGAAAGGTATTGTGTTTTAAAACACTTTACTGATGGAATTCAGAAATTTAGCTCTCTTCATCTAGGATCTGCCCCCATTTTCCTGGCTTAGCTTTTCCAGGTCATTTCGAGGTGACCATCCCTGGGCCAGTGAGGACAGTTGTTGAGCTGCAGTTCCTTTGCAGAGTTGTTTCCTTGGCTGGAGTGCCCTGTCCATCCCTGACTCCACTAAGTGTTCCTGTATTAGTTTCCCCTCTACTGGTACTCTTTAAAGGCTGGCAATTAGGAACTATCATTTTTAGCTTTTGCCACTTCCTTTCTCCTTCCCTGGTAGGATTTCTTTCCACCACCCCCATTATATTAGAATTCTTTTTAAAGAAATATATTTTACTATTATTATAGTTACCTTGTTACCTTGTTTTCCATTTCTGTATCTCTGATAGAAATGAATTCCTTGGAGATAAGGAGAAAGAGGTTATCTATCCTTATATCCTCAGTGCTTTGAATATTCCTCATATGTAACAACATAGAAAAATGTTTGAGTTGAGTTTAGTTTCTTAAGGTAAAAAGTAGATTGTTACATACAGAGAATGTATCAGTATAAGGATAGTATAGATATCACATCGATTTTACCTATAATTGTTATTTATATTTTAAATATATAATGTATTTTTTTCTCAAAATAACTTTTCATTTCCTCTCTCAAGCATTGAGTACTGAGGTAAGAAGTCCAAAATGTATACATATGCGTATGTAAAGACAGATATTCACATAGGCACACTGGAAGTTACAAACTCCACCCAATATGCCATCCTAGGCAAAGTTTAAAAAGATAAAGGTAGCACTTGTTTTCCCCTATGGAATTGCTAGCCATATCGAAACCAGTACGTGTGTATATATTAGGAGAAAGGCAAAATCTCTGCAGGAAGCAATCAAGGAAGTTTTTGGAAATCCTTATTCCTCTGGATACTTTCTGTTTTGTAAATCTGGGAATTTGTACATTCTTTCAATGTTGGATGATTGGTTTTAGGGACTGAATTTGTCACCTCTATGAAATAACGATTCTGGTGCTGTGCCTGTATCTGAAATAGCTCATGCTAACCTCAAAGGCAGCTGGGCAGAGCCCTTTGAGAGCCAGCTTTTGCCTGAGTTATAGCCATTAGAAATTAGGAACATGGTACCATGAGAAGAAAGCAAGGAACTCTCCCACTTCACATGGATTTTGAAACCTACACTACTGTAACATCATTAGATGTAAGAGGAGATCAAAGAAGAAACTTAAAAATTACTTTGATACAAACAACAAGAAGGACACAACTTTCGTGAATGTATGGGATGTAGCAAAAAAAGTAATAGCAGGAAAGTACATAGCAATTTAGGTTCACATAAAGAAATAAGAAAACTCAAAGACACAATGTGATCGCCCTTCTCAAATAACTAAAAAAAAGAACAACAATAACAACAAAGCCAGTAGAAGAAAGGGAGTGATAAAAATCAAAGCAGAAATAAATAAAAAGAAATTAAAGCAATCCAAAAGATCAACAAAACCAAAACTTGGTTCTTTGAAAAAAGCCAGGCTCACGAAGAAAAAAATGGAAAGTACAAATAAGATCATAAACAAAAGAGAAACAATTACAACAGACTCAGAAGCAATCAAATGAACAATCAGAGATTACTATTAACATGTCTAGACAAATAAGCTATACAGTCTAAATGAGATGGACACATTCCCAGAACTGTAGAATCATTTAAAGCTAATAAAGAAGAAATAGAATACAAATTATAAGCAGTGAAATTGAAACAGTCATCAAAACCCTCCCCAAAACCAAAAGCCCAGGACCAGACTGCTTTACAAATGAACTCTACCAAACACTCAGAAGTGCACTACTGCCTCACCTACACAAACTCTTTCAAAAAATTAAGAAGGAACACCACTAAATACATGCTGTGAATCCAGTTTTACACTAATACCAAAACCAAATAAAGACACAGCAACAAACCACAGGTCAGTCCCCCTAGTGAACACTGAGGCAAAAATCCTCAACAAAATCCTTGTGAACAGCATCTAACAATGCCTCTAAATGATCATACACCACAACCAAATCAGATTTCTTCCAGGGACACAAGGATGGTTCAACATCTGAAAATCAATTAATGTAATCCAACATGTTAACAAAAAGAAAACTAAAAACCCTGTGATCATATCAAGTGCTAAGAATGCATTTGATAAAGTTCAGGATCTGTTTATGCCATAGGTCCTTGAAATTCTCAGGATAGAAGGAACATACTTTAATGTAATAAAAGCCATATATGTCAAAACCACAGTCAGTATAATTCTCAGTGGTGAAAAGCGAAAAGCCTTTCCTTTAAGATGAGGAACAAGACAAGGATGTTGTCTGCTTGGAATATTGGAAATCCTAGCCAGAGCAATAACAAAAGAGAAAACTGTACAAGGAATTCAAATAAGGAAAGAAGTAAAACTATCACTATTTGCAGGTGATATGATACTATGCCTAGAAAACTAGAAAAACTAATTAAAATAATCAGTTTAGTAAAGTAGCAGGCTAAAATAAATCAACACACAAATAAGTAGCCTTATATGCAATCAATCATTCTGAAGAAGAAATTAAGAAAACCATCCCATTTATAATGAAGCAAACAAACAAAAAAATCAAATACCTGGGAATAAACTTGGTAGGTGAATGACCTATACAAAAAAAAATTATAAGACATTGTTAAAAGAAATAGCAGATACAAAGAAATAGAAAGATATCTCCAGCTCATGAATTAGGAAAAATAACATTATTAAAATGGCCATCCTATCAAAAGCAACTTACAGATTCAACACAATCCCAATAAAAAATCTCAATGACATTCTTCAAAGAAATAGAACAAATACTGATGAAATTCATATGAAGCCATGCAAAAAACCCCCTTGATTAGCCTAAGCTCTTCTGACTAAAAAGTAGAATGGAGCGACCACACTCCCACACTTCAAACTATACCACAAAGAAGATGCTTTGGATTTCTGTGCTGACTGTCCCTGCAGCCAGCATTCCAGGACTACTTAATGTGTGAAAGGTCTAAGTCATTAATGTCTCAATGCCTTAAAATTTTTTAATAGAAGGCCATTGTCACTGCAGGAATGTATTGTACAGACAGGTCTAGCATGAGTAGAGAAAAGAAGATTCACAGCGGACAGTGGGTGATTGTTCCTGCTGGGGTCAAGAGTTCAGGAAGCAGCAAATATTCCCCAGACATGGGTGGCAGGCAATTTCTCAGCACCTGCTGTATGCTGAGTGATTTGTTTGTTTGCTTTTTTGACCCAGAGGGAGTGGTAAGGAAACTAGCCAAATGGCTTCTTTTTTCATTCTTCAACCAGTATTGAAGGAAAGGTTACATGATCCACAAAGAACAAGCAGTGACTGCTGGATGTTCAGTTAGAACTTAGCAGACCTTAATGGGGTTGTATTGGTCAGAGTGACTTCTGAGATGCAGTCCCTGAAGAGTCCCTGGTGGCCAGGGCCAGAGAGGCTCCCAAACTCCTACTATCCCAGTGGAACTTCCTCTCCTCTCAGTCTTGTAGGAAGCAACAGTTGGTCTTAAGTCAAGGAACCAATTTTGCAAAATCAAAATACAGTGTCAGTGGTCCCAATCATGTTTCCTGGTTTGTGTCCTTATTCTACTTTGTCGTTTGTACTGTTGGGTGATCTTCCCATCCATGAACATCAGAGCATGGGGTTTTTATACAGAGCAGCCTTTGCTGGCTTTGTGTATGCTCTAGGAGGAAGTTCAAATGCTTCCTTTTGGCCAACACCTCCTACCCCCTGCTCTTGTCTTACAGGCCTCCAGTACGTGCTGCCTGGATGGGGCATGCATGCAGTGGTCTTTGGCTGTTGTGTTGTGTGGCATTGTCTATATTTCTTACTTATTTTCTCTGAGCTTCACCCCCAGAAACTTGGGCACATGACAGACCCTTGGTAGCCAAAGATAAATTAAAGTTTAGCTGACATATTTAACTGCACAATTCATTAAAAACACTGTGCGAACTTTAATTATCTAGAATTTTTTTTTGGCAGAAATTTTAAAATTTATAAATTCAGTCACCATCATGTTTGTTTTGGGCACTGTATGATTCCTCCAGGAATCAGGCTCTAGAAGAAGTATGGCAATGGCTATATCTTTGGCATGTTAGAAGTTAAAAATTGAAATCCCCAAAGAGTAGCAAGTTAATAATAAGGCTGAAATTGTTTTATTCATAATTAAATCATTCCTACTTAGTGCGATATTTAATGTGACAATGAATCATTGTGCCCTGACCAATATACAGTGACTTCCAGAGATCAATCTGGACAAATGTGTGACAAGCAACTGTTTCATGGAATTACGGAGGGTTATTTGATGCACAGCTGAGTGATGCTGATTTCACATTCTTCTGGTAGAAAGCTCACACTTTTAAATCACTTTCTTACAGAGTCACGCATTTAAAAATTCCACATTTTAAAATACTGTGAAAAGTATCTACAGTAGTGGTTCAAATAGCAAGTGCTTATATGGCATTTAAAGCATTTTTAAGATACTATTTTACAGTTATTCAAGACATTTATTTGGGGAGTGGGAACAAATAGGGTGGGGGTCCAATGGTCTATGGCTGGGGTTAGGGTCCTTTGGGGGTGAGTATGTGGTGGTGATCTGAGGAAGTATGAACGTGTTCTCCTAAATCATATCTAAGATTGCATATTAAATTTTTTAAGAAAATAGAAAATAAGTTTTTCTTAAGAAAACAAAATATATATTAAATATAAACAAGTTTACTGGTACTAAAATAAAAATCTCTTTTCTTAGAAAATTAACTAAAATTAATTTTAGCTTTGTGATTTGATATACTTTTATATGTGAAAAAAGTCTGCATTCAGGATCCTTTTAACCTCAGTGATTTGAGCTCTATCATAGTGTTAATCAGATTTTCTTCCAATAAACAGTAGTAATTGATAGGCTTCAGAGCCTCAACTTTGAAAACTAATTGAATAATTAGTCTCTTCTAACACATGATACTTGCTTAGTATGTGAACAAAAAAAAACTGCGGCCAGTTTTTTTTTTCATCCACTCTTCTTCCTGAATCTCTCTTCTAAAACTGTATGAGATGTCTTCAGAAAAAATGTAGATCTTTCAGAGATAAGAGATTTTAAAAAATACAAAAGAAGAAACAAAAAAAGGTATCCCAGCTTCCCTGATAAGAGTTTTGGGGCTTGTTTTTACTCTACACCAATGTCTTTGATGGCTGACTATTTGATTTTTCTACTGGGTTGTATACCTTGAAATACCACTAAATAGAAATTCACCTAAATCATGAACATTAAAAGATGTTCAACATTACTAGACATTTGGGAAATACAATTTAAATTATTTAACAATACATATCCATTAGCTTGGCTAAAGTTTAAAAAGCTGACAGTACATGTTGGCAAGGGTGGAACACTCAGACAGGACTGGCAAGAACACAAATGTCACAGTCACACTGAAAACAGTCTTCCAGTCTCTATAAAGTTAGACATTTGCTTGCTCAGCATGAATTTAACCTTAGGTATCTACCCAAGAGAAATGAAAACACGTCCATATGCTGTTTGTAGCAGAATTATTCATAATATCCCCCAACTGGAAATAATCCAAATGTGTAATAATGGATAAATGGATAAAGAAATTGTAGTATAGTCATACACTGGGATGTTACTTGGCATCAAAAAAAGATAAAATATTGATGTGTGCACAAGCACAGGGTAAACCTCAAAGCATTAGGCTAAGAGAATAGGCCAGAAAGAAAATACTACAAACTGTGGTTCTATTTAGATAACATTTTAGTAAAGGCAAAAATATGCTGACATATCACTAATTGCTAATGGTTGGGCTAAGAAGAGGGGATTGACTGGAGAATGGCAGAAATGTTTTGGAGCGATGTGAATGTTTTGTGTTTTGATTGTGATGGAGGTCATATGACTGTATACTATTGGAAAAAATTGTTGCATATTGTTTTAATAAGGCCAGCTTTATTGTTTGTGATAGTGCAATAACACTCATTAACCAAGAGTTTTTTTTTTTTTTAAGTAAATTATTCCATAGAGGTTTATCTTCTAGTGTGGGTGTAATACAATTAGTTTTATTTATTCCCCTATGACAAAATTTTTTTATCACAATAGAAATATCTTGTGTGAGAGGTTGTGTGAGAGGTTGAGATATGGCCAGAGGTGGAGAAACAGAGGCGCCCTAGGGTTCCAGATAGTCCCTGGGGTGTCTAATGGCTGTGAGATGCTATTTCATCTTCCTGAAAATCATTATTATAGGAAATTCTTGGAGCATTACACCTTTATCGGAGATTTATCTACTCATCAGCTTTAATTTTAGGAATACTCCTAGATTGGAGCAAAGCAACATCAATATAAAAAGATAGCAGCTCTGCTTTCACTAGCAAGTGCTAGTAGAAATGACACATGATAATCTTGACTTTCCCTTCTTTTTATTATAATCGATTTGCCCAATTTTGTTTATCTTAAACTTTACAAATGTTTCTATTCACTAAGGCCCATATGTGCCAAAAGATTGAGAGGATTATTATTTTATTTTATGCATATAAGAGCTGGGGTGCAGGCCAGAGGGGTGTGTGTGTGTGGGGGGCAGTGGGATTGTCTGTGAGAGGACTCACCAGAGACAGAGTGGGGAGCAGAACAGGTGAATCAACTGAAATAGTTGAGGGAAGCAGTAGGTGAAACAGGAGAGGTCTGCTGTGCCAAGATCGAAAGCATTAATGCTGTTAAGAAAGAGGTGTGATTATAGTAGAAAGAAATAGGATAGTGGCAGCAACATGGGAATGTAGCTGTACCTGATGCGATGCTGGACAGTGGTGATAGATTGAAGAATGGAGTGTGCAGTGGGGGAAAAGATACATCAGATAGTTGATAAGGGACAAGAAAAATGGATGGGTGGATGTGAAATACAACAAAACCATTTTGATCTGAAGGTTTAGAAGAGGACCATTATCATTCCACACACAGCAGCCCAAGGTTAATTCAGGGAAGGGAGTTGGCTTTGAACCCTGAAGGTTAAGTATGATTTGGTTGAATTGCTGCTTGTGAAACTTGAACCACCCTGGTTTTCAGCATCGTCAGCTCTAAGTTCATTGGAATTTGCAGAACTTCAAAGTGCAAGCAGAGGCAGCTGTTGCTACCATGGCGTCTTCCAAATCCCTTCTGACACTGCCAAGTTCATGAGGAAGAGGGTTACCTGCCTTGACAGATTTCAGTATTGCTGGAACTGTTGAATTTTGAGGAAAGATTCCTGCTTTCTGCGGTTTGTTAGACATGCGAACAGGTTCTAGAAATTTTTACCTTTCCTGTGTTTTTGTTTTGTTTTTAAGTTAAATCCAGAGAGATTGACAGAGGAACTGCTTTCCAGATCCATTTGGTCATGGGTTGAGCATTGCCTACACTGTTTCTATAATTCTGTTTAAAAAACTAGAAATGTAGGGCCCTCCCTGGTGGCGCAGCAGGTTAAAGTACAGCACTGAGAAGCTAAAGCCACTTCCGCATGAGTTTGATTCCCGCCTTCCCTGGAGGTGACCACATGGCGCGGCAGACCTCTCCTGGCCCGCTCGCTGCTCCCCTCAGCAGTGTACTTCGTTGATATGCCTGTTCTGCTCCCCACTCTGTCTCTGGTGAAGCCTCTCACCGCCCCTGAGCCTCTGGCCTGTACCCCAGCTCTGTATGCACAAATAAATAAAACTTAAAAAAAAAAAAAAAAGTAGAAATGTAGAGGCAAATGGTGAATTCCTTACTAATAAGAAATGCAGGGACCAAATGTAGCACAACTGGCAAAAGAGTGAGTGGCATGGCTAAGGTACAGTCTTTACTCATTAATTCACTTTTTTTTAAGATTTATTTATTATTTATTCATACAGAACTGAGGTACAGGCCAGAGATGTGAAGAGTGAGAGGATTCACTAGGGACAGAGTGGGGAGCAGTAAAGGCAGATTGCTGAAGTACACTGCTGAGGGGAGCAGCGGGCGGGTCAGGGGAGGTCTGCTGCGCCATGTGGTCACCTCCGGGGCAGGCAGGGGTGGAACTCATGCGGAAGTGGCTTAAGCTTCTCAGTGCTGTGCTTTAACCCACTGCGCCATAGGGAGGGCCTAAATTGCATTTTTTTTTAATTGTGAAAAAAATAAGTTTGTAGAACATGTATGAAGAGCTGGAAATACATATTTTTAACACAGCAGTGAGTATATCTTTTAATATTAATACCTGAAAGGCAAATTCTAATTAAGGACTGTGCAGTTTTTTTTTTATTGTTTTTTTTATCTTTTGGGGAATGAAACTCCAAATTTTGTGTCTGACATAACAGCTGAGTCCATTGTAACCGTCAGTAATTGGTTTTATGTTAAACTACAAGTGTTGTATAAATTTTAGCAACTCGGCTAAATAGGTATTAACAAGCCCTAGGATCCAACCACAATTTGTAACATCATTCCTTTGGGAAAATGGATACTAAGTGCTCAATAACAAACTTACAAATAGGCTTTTGGGTCATAGTCCATTTGAGAGTAAGAGGCTGTTTGCCATAGTAATACCTTCTATTGGCTTGCTTGAGAACTGCACAGGAGGGACCTATATTTTGCCACACGTGTGGTGAACGCAGCAAGTCTGGGTTTGATCAAAGATTATTGCTGAGTCGGCATTGAAAGTGTAGGAATTAAAAGTCTACAGTGGAGACAACTCAAGGGTAGAATAGGAAGGGTGGATCTGAAATTGTTTTAGTGATGGGAATGTTTTCAATCTCAAAGGTCAAGTGTGAATCTCAGCGGATTAAGTGAGGGGGGTCTCTGGATGGAAAAACAGGTAAAAAGGGAAAGTAGAAGTATAGAAAGTGAAGACAAAAAGCTAGGGTATGAGGAATAAGTAACTGTTAAGGAAAAAGCAAGTCAAAATCTGCCAGGAAGTCTGAATAGAAGAAGTGTCAATGATTTATGTTTAGAATAAGGATTTAGATACAGCAGTTCATTTATGAATTTATCACATTTATTGAGCATCTGCTATGAGTAACATAATCAGAGGTTGGCAAAAGAACTTTCTGCATTCATCAAATTTATAACTTAGCATGATTCTAGCCAACCACAAAAACGAACTAGAGTAGTGTAGGGCATGATAGTGGTAATTCCTAGAATCTGCCCAAAAGGAGAATATTAAGTTATCATTATTTCATTCTGTATTTTGTGTATTTTCTGCCCTAATTATATTGTAAGATTTATGGAGATGGGGGAGAGATAAGCAACATAGAACATGCTTTTTTGGTATTATTTTTCTAATCACCATGGGATCATGGTGATGAACTCTATTTTAGCTGGTTATTCTAATAGGTTGGACTCCTGCAATTTTAATTAAGCTGTTTTTATGCACAGGAAAATTGTTGTTAATATACCATACTACTTGCCAGTATATGAGATTTCTTTCACTACTGAGGAATAAGTTAGTAATAGTTGGCATTCTCTTTGCCAGTGGAAGACTATGTAGTTTTCAGTTCGATACAACCCAAGTGTCACATTTGTTCCCATGTGCATCCCTGCTCCAAGATGTCTTGTCCTGCCCTCCCAACCCTGCTGTATATTGGTGACTTCCTCTCCTATGCTGCGTGTATATCTGTCACTGTAGTTACTACACCATAGCAGAACTTACGCCAGGTAGTATGTATGCTGGCAATGGTTTGGTTTGATCACTGTGTGTGCACCCTCTTGTAGCACAGTTCTCACATCTTTGCATCTTAATACCCAACATGATGCCAAGGAGTGTGCTGCATCACCACCAGGGTCAAGGAGTTGCCAGTTGTCTTAATAGCTCAAGTGAAATGTGTTCCTCTTGATTCTAAGATTACGATTCTAAGATTCTGGTTTGCAGAAGGCCACTTTCCTGCTGTGTCCTCACATGACTGGTAGGGGAGGCAGGTGAGGAAAGGAGGGAAGAAGCTCTCCTGTCTCTTCTTATAAAGCCATTAAGCCCATCTTGAGGGCTTCACCTTCATGACCTAATTACCTTCCAAAGGCTACACCTCCAGATATCCTCACATGGGGGATTAGGGTTTCAACGTAAGAATGAGGGGCAGCCACATTCAACTCATAATACTTTTTATGGTTCCACCTAAAAATGCTTCAGTTTGGCTTCAACCCATGTTTCCCAGGCCCGGTGGCTGTGACAGAGTAGAGGCTCTCCAAAAGGGTGGTCTTTTATCCTCTCCTCTGCCCCCGCCTGTTACTACTGCATTATCAGCCCTGTTCCTTTCCAGGTCCTCCCACTACACGGTTGTTGGGGGGATGGGGTAAGTTGTGTGCATCTTGGGAATATGGTTTTCTCTACTACCACAGATTTCTGCCCTTCATGTTCCCAGTGCTCAGATTTGCCTGGTGTCACCTCCCTGCTCATGCCTCACATACTGACTGTGACCACCTCACATACTGTGGGTGGTCAACTCCCTTGGGCTTTGACCACCTTGGGTTTTCACTTCTGGGCTCCACATCTCAATATGTTGATCCCTCAACCTTTTCTTCTGTAAGTCAATAAGGGAATTAGTACTAGTAAAGGGCTCTGGACTAGTCTGTGCCTCTATGACAGTGGCATGGATCAAACCTCCATACTTTTCCTCATCTTGGTGAAATAGTTCAGAGGATGTTTTTCTGTCATCAGTCCCTGGCAGGCACACTCTGAAGCACTGCACAGACCTGTCCGAGTTTCCTGGTTTCATACCCAGGCTGCCAAAGTGGGATTTCCCTAAGTGGGTGGAATTTGGTTTACACTATCTAAATTCTAAGGGCAGACTATTTGAACAGATTAAAAAAACCACACGGATGTTTTGAGATTCAGAATTATGCAAGTAAGAATCAAATGTATAAAGTTTTATTTGTAATAAAAGTAAGTTTAGCTTTTTAGTTTTAGAGAACTGCTCTATCTCTTTCTCATTTACATTGGCAAAGAAAGCATTGTCAGTGCTAACTATTCACTGTCTAAAGTAGCAGAATGGTGTCTTTTCTTTGCTATGGGAAATTCTTAATGAAAAAATAGTAGCAGGAGGAAGAAAAGGTTTTATTGAGTATTTACTGGGTTCCAAGCCCAGTGCTGGGCAGGTTCATTGATTAACTCACTTGCTCATGACAAAAGTATTCTACATACGAAAATAGCAGTTAAAAAAAATTCTCTAGCCCAAGTTCACAGGGTTAGTATGTGGGGAACAAGGGATGGGCCTCCGTTATCTGTCCACAGACCAGACACAAGACTAAATCAGCCCTTAAATACATCTTACTGATGTTGAAAATCTCTTGCTAGGAATGAACCTGAACAGTAAGACAAGAGACCCTGTTTATCACCCCGTGATGGTTGTGCATCTTCAGTTTAACTATGGGTGGAAGGATTCCTGTTCATTCAATGTATTTTTTTTTTCAGGCTGAAATTTATGTTATCCTATGATAAATTAAAAGTGAATGTAACTTAGTAACCAAAGGACAGTTGTCCAGACAGAATAATTTCAGCAGACTTTTGTGCTTCCTTGATTAACTCAAACCAGATTTTTCATTATGAGCCAAAATTGCATTCTTACATTTGAACCAGATATCATATTTATAGTCATAAATTCACTTGGAAAATCAGAGCATACCCCTCCTTATCATCTTAAGCATGGTTCTATGCTTTAATTCCATCTGAAAATAAAAATCATAGCAAGATAATTATTTAAACTGTTAGTAATGGTTTGAAAGTTATTGGCAATTTAATTGACTATGTATTTGCTATAACATGAAAAATTATTTCTTATTCTTACAATATATGAAGAGAAATGGCTTAATCTGAAGATTGCAACAGAAAATATAAACTAATAACTCGTGTATTATTTTTACATCCCCTGATTTCTTTTGGATTCTTTAAAGGCTGGTTTCTGCAAATTGAGAAATACTTGCCATTTAAGATCCAGCAATGTTATCTTTCCCCCAAAACACATTTATTAATATGGAGTTTCCTGTCTTATGGGCTCCAAAAATAATATGTATATAATGTACAGAGAGGGAAAAGACAGACTTGAGAACTACAGCAATGACAGCTCCAGTGGAGAAGAATTTGGATATTCTAGATCAGCAATAGACTGTGGACTATGTTATTATAAATATTAAAAGTAAACATCACCTGGGGATATTTTTGTTCATAAAATAGACCTAGAGTGTGGTCCATGGAAATTTTAATGGATCGATATAGCAAATTGAAGTCTGTTATTAATTTCAAGTAATTTATTTTTGTTTCTTTTTATAAAAAATTATGATCTTGACGTATAAACACACACAAATGTATCTCTTCCCCTACCCCTCACTCTTGTTGCAGGCAACAAGGGAAGCCATTACGCAGCACTGCACTGACCTTGGGAATTTGTTGGGCAAGGAGAATGACGTGGCCCTCATCATTGATGGCCACACTCTGAAATATGCCCTGTCCTTTGAAGTCAGGAGAAGCTTCCTGGATTTGGCGCTCTCGTGCAAAGCTGTCATATGCTGCAGGTAGGTATGGGCAGGCTGGGGTGTTTCACATTCAGGAACGTCTGTGTCCTGTGTTTATGTAAAATAAATCAATGCATAAGGATTCTAAGGGTAAAGTTGTTTAGTTGTGTTTTTTTTTTTTTTTTGTAGAAAGACAAAACTGGGCCTCCCTGGTGGCACAAGGGGTTAAATCTCAGCTCTATGAAGCAGCCACTGAGTCTGATCCCCTGCCAGGGAGCTGACCCACATGGCACATTAGGCCTCTCCTGTCGCACCTGCCTTTCCCCTCAGCAGTGTATTTCAGTAGACTCACCTGTTCTGCTTTCCACTCTGTCTCTGGTGAATCCTCTTGCTCCCACATCTCTGACCTACACCCCAGCTTTTGTATGCATAAATAAATAAAATATACCTTTTTAAAAAGGACAAACTATCGAAAAGACAAGTTTAGATGTTCATTTATGAATTTTGGTAGAAGGCAGCTAGTGGTTTTTACATTTTTGTTTATTGTCTTTGAGAAGCTAAAAGAAGAGCCACAGCCTCTGGTCCTTTTCACCATGGGGGGAAAAGGGACTCAGAGGATCCTTTCTATTTCTTCTGTGATTCTGCGGTTCTCTCTGTAGCCTCAGCTCTGTAGTCTCCTTCTAGGCTAGTTCTTAGTTTGCCTTAACCTTTTGTTTGACCTTTGTATATTCTCCCTATAAGGGACTCCAACCAGTATTTGCTTCTTCTTTTGACTTATTTCGCTTAGCTTAACCCTTTCAGTTCCATGTTGCCCTGTTTGCAAGAATTCATCTTTTTTTGATAGCTGATTCCATTGTGTATATATATATACCACATTCTTGATCACTCTTCTGTATATGAGATCTAAGCTTATCTCCATTGCTTGGCTATTGAAAGAGTGTTGCAATCAACTTGGGATGCATGTTTCCCTTTTGAGTTAGTTTCCCCCTCCCCGCCCCTTTGGGTAGAAACCTAGGAGCGGAAATGCTAGATTGTATGGCAGGTCTGTTTTTAATCTTTTGAATGACCTTCCTATTGTCTTACATTCTGATTGGACCAGTTTACATTCTCTCCAGCAATCCAATAAAGCTGCTCTTTCTGTACATTTTCGCCAGTACTTGTTGCTCCTGATCTTTTCTATATTATTATAAATATTAAAAGTAAATGTCATCTGGGGACATTTTTGTTCATAAATTAGACCAAGAGTGTAGTCCAGGGAAATTTTAATGGATCGATACAGCAAACTGAAGTCTGTTTTAAATTTCAAGTAATTTATTTTTCTTTTTATAAAAAAATTATGACCTTGACATATAAACACACACAAATACATTGTTGGTATCTCACTCTGGTTTTGCATTGCATTGCCCTGACCATAAGTGATGTTGGAAATTTTTTCATGTACCATTGGCCATCTGTATGTCTTTTGGAGAAGTGTCTATTTAACTATTCTGCCCAGTTTTTGATTGGGTAATGTTTTGTGTTGAATTCTTTTTTTAAAAAAAATCTTTATGCATAGAAAAACTGAGGCACAGGCCAGAGGTGCAAGGGGTGAGAGGATCCACAAGAGAGAGTATGGGGATCAAGACAGACAGATCTACTGAAAAACACTGCTGAGGAGAGCAGCTGGTAAGCAGGAGAGGTCTGCTGTGCCATATATAGGTTAGCTGCCTGGTCAGGGATAGAACCCAGGATGCAGTATTGATACTGTGATAGCACTGAGACTTAACCCTTATGCCACCAGGGAGGCCCATCGAGATCTTTGATACCAATCCTTTGTTACATGTATAACACACAAATATATTTTCCCATTTGGTAAGTTGTCCTTTTGTTTTAGTGTAGTTTTTTCCACTCTACAGAAGCTTTTAGTTTTGATGTAGTCATAATTATTTATATTCTGCTTTGTTGTCCTTGTGGCTGGAGATAAATCCACAAAGACATCTTTTCTTCATTAGATTTTTATGAAAATCTGGGAAGAATTTTAAGGTGGGCATTGTTACATGCCATTACTTCCTGGCTTATAAGGTCCAGTTCTGAAAGCAATTTGAAGTTTGGACAGAATTATAAAGAAACTACTATGAACATGAATAGCATCAATCTATCTTTGCAGTAAACAACTTGAAAAAAGGTGAGAGCTTTCCTTCTTGAAAGAACTGACTTCACAGCACCTGGCTCATGGCTCAATGCTCAAGGCCTGTTACTGGATTAATAATCTCATTTGTACCTGTTTTTACATTTTATGGTTACATAATTGTATTGTGTTCTTTCACATTTTCTATTATCAGACTGCATTAGTCCCCTAAGAATGCTTATTTTGGGTTTGAAAATAGTCATTTAGAAGAACCAGTTGTCACATTGAATGGTGGCCTGACTAGATTGCCATAGTGATACTGTCTGCCAGGTCTCTCTCCCTAGACATCTCAGAACACTGCCGATGAAGGATGCTCGGCCAGTCTGAGGGAATGCAGACTGGCCCCGCCTCAGGAAAACTGGCTCTTCCATGCTTCCGCATCCTCACCTCCTGTATCTTGCTATTGTCCCGATCTCTATTCTTAATTTGGAGCATGCCACCAAAGTGCAGGGAGAGGTGAACTGGCTACCTCCATGATGGAGAAAAATGTTATGTTTGTACTTGCGGTTGTAGGATGTTTAAGGGCCATGAAGGTGAGGTACAAATGCAGGTGTGCTTGAAACACTAAATAAAGACTTTGCTTTTCGTATAAGCTAGAAAACTGGATTCAACTATGAAGTAATCTAGGATAATGAGGGGTGATCAGGTTATCTGGAAATGAAGTGCAACCTTCTAGTTTAATGAGGGACTCCTCTTTAAAAAAAAAAGAAACATTGTTTTTAGGATATAACTCACTCATTTAAAAGTATATGGTGCAATTTAAAAGTATAAGCTTTGAGTATTCAGTTTTGTGAATACCACTATATCCAATTATAGAACATTTTAATTACATCTGAAAGTAACCCTCTTACCCATCATCAGTCAATCCCCTCCATCTCCACTCACTAACCACTACTGTGCTTTCCTATCTGCATAGATTTGCCTTTTCTCGAAATTTCACATGAATGCAGTCATATATGGTGTCCTTTTTCTGCCTAACTTCTTTCATGTAGTATAATGTTCCAGTGTTGAAGAATATATCAGTACTTATAGCCTTTCTATAACTGAATAATTCCATTGTATGCATGTACCACATGCTTTCTACCTGTTTTGATTACCATTTGAATTGTTAATGCTTTTTGGTTATTAGAGGTTATACTGGCATAAAGGCTCATAGACAAATTTCTGTCTGGCCATGTTTCATTTCTCTTGAGGGAGCAGAAATGCTGGGTCAGCTGGTCACCCTTTGTTTAACCTCTTGAAGAACCATCAGACTTTTCCTAGGTGGCCATACCCTTTTATGTTCCCACCAGCAAGAGCGTTCTGTTTCTCTACATCTACACTAACACTTGTTATAATCTGTCTTTTTGATTGGTCAACCTAGCCAGTCTGAGTGCTAACCCATTTAATTTGTACTTGCATTCCCTGGATTACTAAAGATAACCATAGTGGTATATCTTCTTTAGGAGACACAATGTAAGTCTTTAAGTCTTGCACATTTTAAAGTTAGATTTATCATTTTAGTATTGATTCGTTAGGAGTTCTATCACATACATGGTTTACAAATAACTTTCCCCCATTCTTGTCTTTTTATCTTTCTGAGGGTGATATTTATAGCACAAAATATTCTAAGTTAGATAAAGTCCAATTTATATGCTTTCCTTTATCCCTTGTGTTACAGTCTAACATGCTTTCCTTTTTAATTGGCTGGTCCTATGCTTTATTTCCTGGGTTCAATTTGGGTAATTTAGTCTAGGGATATGCAAATGGAAACCAAAGGCACATGTGAATAACAGCGGTAGAAAGACAAGTGGTGAAATAATTTCTTATAATTTCCCCTTGTGTCACTGTGGTACAGTGGCCGAGCAGTGGTCCCTGGTTTTCGTGAAGAGGTTGTTCCTGTCCTACCTAGAGCTCTGAGTTACTGTCAGGCTGGTCAAGTCCATCACGCTGGCTGGTGGTGAGCAGAAACAAGCCCCACAAACCTGCGGAAAGCATGGTCAGCTGCACATCTAAGCCAATGTGCTACATAACTTCATGGTTTTTCAAAAGGAAATCAGAACGAGTCCGTTTGGATCTCTGTGAGCAGCCAGGAACACCTTCAAGGCTTTACAGTAACATGCTCTTTTCTTGCCAGGTGCTTGATGCTAAAGAAAAACATCTTTTTCCTCTTCTTACTTTGGCTGCTGTCAGAGTGCTTTGTGTGTCACATAAGGCTGTACACTTAAAGACTTCACAGGAAGGAGTTCAAACTAGAACTGGCACAGAAAGAGGAAATTTCAAATTAAATACTGTTACTGTCTACAAAATAGAAGCACTAATTGAAAAAAGGAGTCTAGGATAGTGCACTACTTTACTGCTCTTGGAGACATTTCTTGGCTGTTCTCACACTTGATTTGAAAAATAATCAGCACATATTTAAAAAAATCAAAACACGTGTACACTTCAGATGTGCTTCCTAATCATTGAGATTTTAAACTGAAGTAAAATTTAACATGTGATTTGAAACATACACTTGATTTTGGTTCTTATTTTTCATCTTTAAAATAGAATGGTTGTAAAAGCTACCCTTCAATAATACTCATCTTTTCTTCAGAAAATAACTTTTCAGTGAAGTCATGAAACATTTTCTCTCATCAATATTGATATAGAGACCAGTGAAAGTTGTGTCAAAGTGGATAATATTTTTAAACTAAAATGATAATTTAATAGCAAAAAGGACAAAGATGTAACAATTGGTTATCTGGCTGATATTAGAATAAAAACAATGTTGCTAGTATATATTGTGATATCCAAATATATCCCATGTAGTTTAAGTCCTGCACTGGTTGCAATCAGTCAGAATTACTAGTCAGTACTTTGCTGTTATTTTCATTGTATCTTCAGGAACATTGTCACATTATTTGTTGGGGTATAAACTGATGAGCCTAATAACATTTTTTATTGTATACTTGATATTTGCATCATATGTTGCGAGGTATCATGAGAAAATAGATAAGACATGTCTTTGCCTTTTCAAGTGCAAGTAATGAATGAATATATTACAGTACTTGACTCTGCTCTGCTTATTTGCATCCTGTGTCTGCCTCAACTCCATGTAGTGATGCTGGCTAAGCCCATATCTCCAGGAACCTCTGTCTTATATGCATTAGATCCTCTATTCCTTTCTTGATTCCCCTTAAGCATTTGCTATTGATGATTTCTCCCTTGGAGTTTTTGTGTTTCGATGACATCTTTTTCTCTCCCTAGTTATTTGTCTGCCTTATGAGCTTTTTCTGTCAGTTTTTATGGTGTTTTTACAAGTTTTGCTTTTGGCCCTTCAAATTCCATTCCATATTTTCTCCCTCCATTCAATCTATTCTTAATAATGCATCCATCTTCTACACAGTAATTTTCATTAACAGTTCACATTAAATCTGTAGAATTTACAAAATGTTTTTCCCCTTAAATGTTTACACACAGAATTACAATATGAGCTAGTAATTTTACTGGTAGTGTATATCCCAGAGGATTAAAAACAGGTAATTCAATAAATACTTGTATGTATTTGTTCATAGTAACACTATTCATGTAGCCAAAAGATGAAAATGGTAGTGTCTGCCTGTGTATGAGTAGATAAACAAAATCTGGGTGTAGTCATACATTGGAATACTATTAACCATTAGAAAGGAATAAAGCACTTATATATGCTGCAATATGAGTAGACCTCAAAAATATACCTAGTGAAAGAAGACAGGCACAAATAACCACATCGTATGACTCCATTTATATGAAATACTCATAATAAACAAATCTAGTAGATTAGTGTTTGTCAGGGCCTGTTGGGGAGGAGGAATGAGGAATAGCTATTTGATGAGGTTCTTTTTGAAGATGTTGATATTATTTTGGAACTGGATATGATGACTGTACAAATTGTGAATTTACTAAATGCCACTGAGTTGTTACACTTAAAATGATTAATTTTCTGTTGTTAACTTTACCTTATAAAATACAAACAGATAAATAATTTCTTTCATTTCCTCCATCTTAGTTAGCTTTTGGATACTGTTTGATTTCTTCCCTCCAGTGTGGTCCTCCCACCACCATTGCACCAGTGAACCCTCACCAGTCCTTTGTACCCTCCCCTCCCCGTTTTTCCCCTTCCCACCCCTCCCCTGCGGTTTGCCTCAGATCTATGGTCAGCTTGTGAGTTTTGTCTTTTACTTTCCTGACACTTTGTTTGGTTTCTCTGTATTCCACACATAAGTGAAACCATCTGATATTTATCTTTGTTCTTCTGACTTCACTTCGTTTAGTATAATCCCTCCCAGTTCTAGCCACATTGCTGCAAATGGCCTGGGTTTATCTTTCCTGACCACTGAGTAGTATTCCATTGAAATGTTTGTCAAATTAAAAAAAAAAAAGTTATGTTGAATGTAAGATTTATTTATTTGAATGAAATCTTAGTCAGAAAAAAAAAAAAAAAAGCAAATAGCAAACGTGATGCTGATACCCAGGCACCATTCCAGAACAGTTGCCAGAAGTCTGGGACTCTCATGGTCATTATGTGTTTTCTGGGCTGAGAACGGATGATTTCTCCCATCGGCAAGTTTGACCACCTTTTCTTAAATTCCAGATCTGTAGTTTCATCTCTGTCTGGGAATTTTTCACACTGACAGTCTTCGGGGGCACCTTAAATTTAAAATGTGTGAACTGAGTCAGTCAATCCCCTGAGTGTCATGTGCCTCTCATGCCTTCTGGTTGTTGCCTCTGATTTTCTGAGCTTACTGTCTGTTCTGATGGAACTACTCTCCTCTCTGTCACTAGAGCTTTTTGATAGTATAATTTTATATCTGAGGAAATTTAGAGTAATTAAAGCATACAAAGGTGTTGTGTTGATGTTAGAAATTTCAGTCTTTCATCCCTTTAAGAGGAAATAAAAGCCTCAGAAAAATCACAACAGCTTGCCCATGACGTCAGCTGGTAATGGAAGTGTTAGCCACGTGTTCTGGATCTGAATAACTTCAGGGCCTATGGTCTTTATTCATGTAGTTGACTGTGTTGGCTAATTCATAGTCATACATTTGTTACTGTCAATACTCAGTTTCAAATGAAAGGTTTTTCTTTTGACATACTTGTTGAACTGTAGGATTTACTTAAACCTATTTAGAATAAAATCCCATAGGATTTGTCATTCTCCAAGGGGATAAATGTGTAAAGCATTTTCAACACGATCAAGGACTTCGCTGTTCTTGCTTCATGATTTTCTTTACTTAAAAATACCATTGTTCTTGTTTTTACCTTTTTCCCCTTTTATCGTTGTCAACTGGAGGTAGATATTATAGGGACAGACTGGGGGATGAGGAAAGGTGATTTGGAAATCTTGAGAACATCCCAAGATTTCAGAAGTTGGTGTGTATGCGAGGAAGGGAGTCCCGAAGAATCTTCAGGTTCCAGCATGATGTCAGCTCCTGAATGACGGCCACCACACTGCCCTACAGACACAGGTGATTGTGGCCTGTGCCCCCCCAGTGCAGATGTGATAATGATTTTGTGTGTCTGGTGGGAGATGGAATGAAAGGAAAACATCACAGTAGAGATTTCAGGGGGTGCAAAGGAAGGACTTCAGAGGATATCATTTTTCTTGGCTGTATTTAGACACCTGTGTTTCAGTCTAGAGTTAATGATGAGCCATAATAATAAACCTATAATAATACCATAGAAATAATGAATGTGGAGAAAAAAGTCAAGTGGTACAGTGACTATCTCTAAAAATTGGGTTTGTCTGTCCAACTTAGAGTGATTCATTTTTCTTGTTAAAAAACAACAAAAAACAACTAACAACAAAAGCCAGGAAATGCAAAGAAGTGAGAAAGAAGAAAATAGCATCACAGTCCCACTAACTAGAGATCATCACTGTTAGTAGCTGGTACCTAGAGCTTGGCCAGTTAAAATGTTTTCAATTGAAGAGGGTAAAATGTTCACAGTATGGGAACTACAAAGATTATAGTGTCTATGTCAGACATCAATATGAAATGTTTTTAAAAGGCTTGACAGTGTGCTATAATATGAAAACCCAATAATTAAACTATTCCTAGCTATTAGATAGCCTCTTTGTTTCATTATAAATAAGATTTTTATAGCTACAGCTTGGCAAAGATACTAAATGTTTTCCATAAGATAATAATGGATTTAGAGTGAGCAGCACAGAAATTTGCAGATAGATTTTGTACTCTTTGCCTAAGAACGTGAGCTTACTTGACTGAGAGAGAGAGAGAAATGTGCTTGGTAGCTTACTCCCTGCTCAGGTAACATGTTGACCTAGGTGTAGTGGTCATAGCCTTTGTAAGAGAAGGGAGCATCTGACAGATTATTTTAGCAACTGAAATACTGGCATGAATAGAATCTCAGCAAGACTCCCCTGCTGACTAAAATGCTCAGCATTTTATCATGCTGATAGTGTATCATTTCTATTACTGGTTCTATATTAAACCCACTTTAAGTGGGTTTAAACCCATTATTCACTTAGCCTACATCCAAGAGCCTGCCCATCTATAATACTTTAAGATTACTTATTTATAAAAGAACTGGCTCTCCTAATTGGTGTTTGTTCCACCTTAGCTTTTCACATTAATGAGACGTGATAGGTAATGGGAACTCTCAGAACATGATGCATTTTGTGTGTGGTATCTTTCAGCCTGTGAGCCACATGTAAGAATTGTATCAAAACAGATTTCAGTCAGACTAATTAAAATTGTGCCACCAGTTGTGTTTTAGTTGGCCTCCTTATTGGTAGGAATCCAATCATACACTTGCAAAAATAAAATTTTAGTTTCTTTCATGATGTGATTTCTCAGCTTGTACATGTTTAGTTATAAGTCAGCTTCCTCCTTGGACATTGTATTCCAGAGAGCATTATTAACTTGTCAAGGCTGTAAGCCTTGGGTTGTTTGTATTATGGCTTAGCATGTATTTTCCCATTTGTTGATTAAATTCAATTAAGGTAGAATTCATTTTTAGACAGTTTTTTTTTAGCTTAGTTCCTAAATGAATGCTATTATTATTTGATTGATTGCAGTGATTTATTTGGTCCTAACTGGCCTTATTGTTACTCTGCTAGAGATGGGTGTAAGCAGATGTAGCGGTTCTTCTGTATCATCTTGAATTAAAAAGAACTTCTAAAAGTTCAGAGTTTAAAAAATAGCTTTCCATCCACAGATTTTGCCAGTCTACTATGAAAATTAGAAAGATGTAAATTTTGTAGTATATAAAAATAGCATATGGAACCATTGTAGAGACATTTACTTGGCGTCTGAATGATTAGACAAAGAAGAAAAAGGAATTTCTTTCTAAATAATTATTTCTAGTTTAGAGAAACAAAATTAGTAAACATTTTGAAATGAAAAAGCTGATTTTGATGATGATTTATGTTTAGAAATGAAGGGCCATTTTTATCTTAATTATTACAGGAAATAATTTATACCAACTGTTCAAAAGATCAACTTTTGCTGTTGAGGATTGATGAGAGTTTTGATTTTCCTCCAATAAAAAGTTACATGTTGTCACCATTTATATTTAACTCCCTCAGGTGAGAAGTAGAAAAATTAATTGACCTATCAACTTTGTTGTTTATATCCTAAAATAGGAAAATAATTTGGTAGGAAATAGACTACATATAATAAAATATGGGAAAATATTTTAGCATAAGATGAGAATATTGGGGCAAAAGACTCTTTCTTGCCATCTGGAAGCAGCCATCAGGTAAAACAAAATGGGCACTTACAAGTGCTATGGTGGAAGACATATTCTCAGGGTGCCCCCCTGACATTCTGCAGGAGACCCTGGCCCAATGAAATGCAAAGAATGGGATATACCCGCCACCAAGGTTATAGCATATATTGGATTCATGTGTCCCATGGTGACTGAAAGTGTCCATTTCCTAAAGGTACAACCTATAGCAAGCCTGTTTATCATGGTATTAACCAACTAAAGTTTGCTAAAATCAAAATTTGTTGCCAAGGAATCAGTTCAATCCCATTGAGGAGCTCCCAGGGTCCTGAATTCTAAATGGGTCGGTGAGTATCCCACGCACAACTCTGACACATTAATAATGCTTTCTGGAATAAAATGTCTAAGGAGGAAGCTGACTTCTAGCTAAACCCGGGATTATTCTCATTTACCTGTTTCACAACCAGAAGATCCACACCCAGTGGATCACTTAATCCATCCACAAGCACAGCGGGGTCAAAGGTAGCCAGGGCTGTGGCTGTGGAGGGGCCACATGATCCATCACATGACTGATTGATGGGTCTCTCCCTGCAGGCTGGAGAAGGCACAGTACTCTCCGACTCCTCTGTTACTGACAATAAATAATGCTTGTAAAATTCTTATCTACTAAGCAATTTAGGACAGTATGTTTAAAAAATGAGAATATTTGAAGCTCTTCTTTAAGAATTACAAATAAAAAATAACACTTCTGGCATAATAACATGGCAGGAATACCTACCAGAGTGCCTTTGGTAATAGATTTTGATTGATATGCTGATTGATATACCATGAACTGAAACACATATCTCTGGAAAGTTTGGCTGTTGCTAATAAAATTGGTGTTGTATCATTTCACTTTTATAGAGAATTGTTCTTCTACACAGTTCTCAAAGTGGCTGGCATGGCAGAATTTCCCTTCTATTGATAATCTTTGTGTGAGTGTGCATATACAGAAGCTCACTTACACAATGAAGATGGGGGTAATGAGACACTTTTTTGTAGTAGCCTATGAAAAATGGTCATGGATCTGTGTGATCATCCTTCAATCTGTTCTGCTGCTTTCCACACATTAGAACCTGGAGCAGATGCCAGAAGAGCTCATAGGCACATCGTTTTCAAGCTGCTTCCTCTTTCCCTTTCATGACTGATAATTGGTTCTTGTCCTTTTGACAATACAACTTTACAAATGCAGCATGGTGATATTAGGTTAAACTGTGGTCAGGATTCAGAAGTGTGAGGTTATATCATCTGGCATCATCCTTCCCAGAAAAAAAAAAAAAACAGAAAAAAAGAAAAGTCAAGATTAGAGCTTAATTAGACATGTCGACTCTGTCATGAATATTTATGTCCCCAAGTCTTGCCTTGTGATAGTATTTGTACTTAAAATGCTTTTTTCCCTGTTTCCTGTGAAGTAGTTCAGAATGTGTTTCATTAATACAAGTAAGTGTCATGTTGACTTTCATTTGGAAACAGATTGCACTTATCTTGACAACATTGACATCTTTCTGATTGAGAGTATGCAAAGTAGCTTTTCTGTTAATTGGTCCCAAAGAAAATTAAGTTTTCCATTTCCTATCTATACAGCTGATGCTTTTCCTCCTTCCTCACCCCGTGAATTGTCGATGCCTTTCCTTTCCTGGTTTTGACCGCCAGCATTCCTCCTATGACTTTGAAAATCAAAAGGAATACTCAACCCTGGAAGCATCACTATTCTCCAGTTTAACAGGAAGCACGAGGCTTAGTTAGCAACTCATGCAGACTGTAGGCTACTTCTGATCCCAGTTTTATTTAGGTATGATTGATATACAAATTACTTCACATAATTAAAACATGCCATTTGGTGAGTTTGGACCTACATACATACTCATACAATCCAGGCAATTAACATCTATCCCTTTCCAAAGTTTTGTGTCCCATTGCTTTTGATACTGTTGTTCATGTACTAAAAACAGCATGAGGTCAATCCTCTTAGCAAATTTGTCAAGTGCTCAATGCCTCATTTTCTTTTTTTTAATTAAAACTGCATAATTTTCTTACATTGTTCATTTTTGTACAATACTTGATTTGCTTTGTCTCCTCAGGTGTAGTCCCTGTACATTTCCCATCACATCACCTCATAAACTGTCACCACCATCCCTTGTGTGCTTCCCTCCCTTTCCCTTGCTGTAGGTTTCAGATCTAGAGTTTGCTTGCAATGCCTCACTTTCAGCTTGAAGTACTGTGTTGTACAGCAGATATCTGGAACTAACTTTTCTTCTACAACTGTAACTTTATATACCCTTTGAACAACAGCTCACCATTTTCCTCCCCAGCCCCCTGAGAACCACCATTCTGTTGTCTACTTCTATACCTTTGACGGTTTTTTTTTTTTTTAATGCAAACGGTATTTGTCGTTCTGTGACTGACTGACTTCTGTTAGCATAGTGTTGCCTGGGTCCAGCGGTGTTGTTGCAGTGGTAGGAAAGCTTCTCTGATTTAGTTTCTTGTGTGACTTTAGAGAGGAAACAAATAACAAGAGAGGAACATTTAGGTCTTTTGTTTCTGAGTCCTTGATGTTGTATTTCATCCCATTTAGGGCTACCAGCAAATTGTCAACAGGAATATGTCAGCATGATGGACCTAACTGAAGTTGCCAAACTTTGGAAGCCTAGACTTGGTTTGAGTTATGATTGCTGATTTCTAAACTTTATTACCATTGTCATCTGCAAAGCTTTGCTGGGTCAGCAGAGACTAAGAGCTTCTGCTGAAAGATTTGGCTTCTGTTGTTTCTTGTTAATCAGCTAACCTGGATCTGTCAGAGTTACAGCGTTGAATTGTCTCCAGTGGCTTAGTGCCTGACAAATTGGCAAATGAGAGAGGCACAGACAGACAGACAGCCACTCTCTCTCCTGTCATCCCATCAAAATCTTGACACCTGGGTCATCTGAGAAAAACAGAGCAAGCATTTTTCTCCTACTGAGCAAGTATTCATAGCGGTATCCTTTCACCACTTGGACATACCAGTCATTAAAGGCCAAAGTAAATACACCAGCCTGAAGATAATCCTTTCACAAATATACAAGTGCCAAGTTAAAATCATCCGTCAATCCTTTGTGCATTTTTTCTTTACTTTTATTTGTTTTAGTGGGTAGGTGTTGTTTGAAAATAGCAGAGTTTAAGAAATTAGGAATCCAATGTTATCACAGTCTTTTGCCCACTTGTAGATAATTGAACCTTAAGTTCTTATTTTCTCTTTGTAAAGTTGTGATGAATACATATATATGTATATACTGATTGTTTTCCTGAACAGAAAATTGTCACTGTCACCAAATACATACTTGTAGGTATGGGGACATATGCCTATAGCTTTATGTTTAATGTTTTTTCAGACTCTGATCCCCAGATCTAGGAAGAAATACTAGATGAATACAGAAGGCATTAAGTGAGCTGTTTTTGAAAAGGGAGGAAAATATTGAATGGTGTTCATTTACTTTGACAGTTGGGATCTAAACATAATTCTATATAACTGTTGTGTTTATTAACCATTGCAAGGGTAAACAGCTACTTGAGAATAATATATCACAAATGTATTAAGGCTGGTACCAACATTTCATGAGGTTTAAAAATATTTATAATCAGATAAATCAAAGAAATAAGACAGAGGTCTGTGGTGGTCCTGTTAGTGTTCCCATTGTTTGGAAATGGCTGTCAGGTCTTCAGTATGATTCACTTGTCACCATCTTGCACGTCTGCATTTCTGATTTAACTATAATAAGTTGGAAAAACTTAACCATTGACTGCTATCTACAGAGCTGAGGCACCAAGGACGGAAGAGGTGGGGAGGGGCCAGGACAAGGAGTGAGGAGACGCAGTGGTCTGTGGTGGTGCAGTACTCTGGCGATAATACCTGAAGGGGCTACTCCAGCAATACCTCATTTTAAAATAAATTTTAAGAAGATTTCGTTGGCTTAAGCATCACATGTGTTAGATAAGGTTGTGAAGAAAGAGGACTTTTAAATATCTCCTAGGCCTACCTTTTTTCTCTGCTGCTGTTCATCCTGTAATTTAGGGGAATAAACTGCTTCCAGTGGATGACACTGCCACCAGTCAGCTTGCAGTTCTGTGTAGGCTTCTCCGGGTGGCCCTCTGAGGAAGAATCGAGTGCCGAAAGTTGTTAAATAAACACACACAGCTCAACCTCTGCCTGCCAAGAAGGCTCAGTACATGGAAGGAACTAGTCCAGATATGACAAATGGTGGCAAAAGTCTGAGGGTGATGTGCTGAGCAAGGCAGATCTGGGAAGATGAAGGAGCATAGTCAGCTCCAAGGGATGGGTGTCTGGTGACGATGCTCATGATAGTGATGTTGCATTCACAGTTACAGCTGTGTGTGGACCCGTGGAAGCACTTAACTTTACTACCTCTGAGAGTCCTTAAGGCAGTCTCACAGAGGGCACACTTACTTTATTTTATAGTTCAGAAAACTGAGGCACAGAGGACTGAAGACAGTTTCCTTGAGATCCCATAGTTGTTGTGGGCAAATCCAAGATTTGAACACCACAGTCTAACTCCAGAGTCCACACTGAAAGACTTTAAAGGTAATGGTGAGAAATACATTAACAAAATTTGCATATATTTAGGAGAAATCAACAAAGGTCAAAATAGACTCTCTCACCGCCTCCTAACTGCATATATACATAAGTATACCATACACATATGGCACATATGTGTATATCAAATCTGAAGCCTTCATTATACCTCAAGTTAGTGACAGGGACCTCAACTTCAGGTGGTAGCCTGAAGTCTTGACACTTTGTAGGTATTTCAACAAACTGTTGGACTGAAACTAAATTCTCTGGAACAGAATATGATCCAAACTCGTAATCACTAAGGAGTTAGAATCAAAACACTTAGTGAATGATTCAGTATAGCTGGAGTTGGTAGAACTGGGGAGAAGTTAAGACTTGCCATGAGACAGATCTTTCAGACAGGATACTAGAGGAGGAATTAATTTCCAAGATTTCTTGGGTGCTGCATAAACTCTAGCAGCTGCTGAGTTTTGGGTCTTGAATAGCAGGGTGTTTGCTAAATTCAGTGTCCCCCAGGGTCCCAGGGACAGTCTGCTAAGCTCACTGAAGCTATAGAAAATGCCTCCAATTTTTACTTTGTAGCTAGTACTTATGGGATGTCTTTTTTTTTTAATATTTATTTATTTATACAGACTGGGGTACAGGCCATAGGTGCAGGTGGGTCAGAGGAATCACCAGAGACAGAGTGGGGAGCAGAACAGGCAGATCAAGGAAGTACACTGTTGAGGGGAGCAGGCAGGTCAGAAGAGGTCTGCGGCGCCATGTAGATCACCTCCTGGGCTCAGGATGGAACTCGCATGGAAGCAGCTGTGGCTTGCTTGCAGTGCTGCACTTTAACCCACTGCGCCACCAGGGAGGGCCAGAATGTCCATTTTTTATGGCACTGTAGTTTGTGCTTCTGTAGAAGGAGAGAAAAACTCAAGGGTGCATACATAATCTCTCTTAACTTATAGTCTGTTGGAAAAAAGCAAAACATCATATGACTTTTGAAAATATATAAAGAAGCTTGTATAGAGAACTGAAATAATTGTAAGTTACCATATTTCTTATTAGTCATTTGGTTAGAGGTGAGTACCCTCTAATCTTGTAGAAGGTAGTAGATATTTTAAACATGAGGAAAGATGGGTGACCCAGATTTAATTTACTTTTGCTTAGTTACTAGTAATGTCTCTACTTAAGGGAAATATAAATTTTATTTAGATAGGAACTTGTTCTCTTCTGCATTCCCAGTACCTAAAAATCCAATATAAAGCGAGCACTCAGTGAATATTTGTAAATTAATAAATAGTATGGTGCCCTCCTTTATTTTCAACCTTTATTTTCTTGAAGGCCAACAACTCCCAACTTATGACATTTGAAGCTATGCTGAGAACATTGATGGTGTAACAATGGAAATGAAAATGTTGAAGTCATTAGGGTCAACCTCTTTCTCTTTTCATTATTTTTCCAACCTAGGAGCATCTTTTTTAGCTGCCTTTGTCTCCTTGTTCAGGGCTACCTACAGGTAGTAAATTATGGTGGACATCTGGTTTGTTTATACTTCTTGGTTGTTATAAATAATGCTTTTATGAATAGTTATGCACCAATGTTTGTATGGATGGATGCTTCCAGAAGTCTTGAGTATATATGAGTAGAACTGCTGGCTTATATGATGATTCTATGTTTAACCTTTTGAGGACCTGTTAGATTTTTTTTTTTCTAAAATGGCTGTACCATTTGCAGTGTGTGAGGGCTCCAAGTTTACCACATCCTTGCCAACACTAGTTTTTATTATTTCCATCTCAGTGGATGGCAATAACATTTCATTGCAGTTTGATACACATTTCCCAGGTGATGAATTAGTATCTTTTCATGTGCTTCTTGGCTACTTTCTTATCTTTCTTGAGAAATATCTATTCAAACCCTGTACTCATTTTTTAAAAAAGATTTATTTTTTTTATGCATACAGAACAGGGGTGCAGGCCAGAGGTGCAGAGGCAGTGAGAGGATTCACCAGAGACAGGGAGAATGACTGAAGTGCACTGCTGAGGGAAGCAGTGGGCGAGACAGGAGAGATCTGCTGTGCAATGTGAATCAACTACGGGGCTTGGTACAGAACTTGTGTTTCAGTGGCTGTGACTCGCTTGCAGTCCTGCACTTTAACTTGGTGGGCCACCAGGGAGGGCCAATTTGTCCATTTTTAAATTGGTTTTATTATTGAGTTTATATAATCTGGATGCAAGTAGCTTATCAATGTATCATTTGGTAGTATTGTTAGAGACCAATTAAAGCATGGCCACTGTTTATTCATTCATCTTACTCATTTATATTAAATCAGATCAAGATAGCTTGGTTAAGGAGATAAATAGAAATGAACAGATATGAAGGAGGTCTATGTATAAAATGAAGAGGAATTTGTAATCAAGCATGAAAAGAGTGGAGGAGAGGGAATTGTTTAGAATGGGATCAGAGATCCAGTAGTCTAATGACAATGATTGATATTTATATTGAGAAAAGACACTCTACTAAGCACTTCCCAGTTATTATTTCAATGCTCAAAAAGTCTTCCAAGGTACCACCATCATATAAAACCTAGACTTAGGCAAATAAAGTTACTTGCCGTAGATCACAAAACTATGAAACTTGATAAATAATGTTACCTTTGCTACTTTAATGAGCTCCTTTTATGAAATTGCTGAGACCTCTTTTCAGAAAACATCCAAAGTGAGTGAAAAAAATTAGACATCTAATTAAATTTTTAATGAAGAAAATGCTATGGGAAAATTGCCCCCAAAATAAATGTCCCATAATCTCACTGACTTTGTATCTAATGAAGCTAAAAAGTCCAGGCTAATAGGGTAAAGGAAAGAAAATTGTATGTGAATTCCTAGTACCTGGGGCTTAGCTGGAATAGATGGCAGGAGGACCCTCAACATGGTTTGTGATCAGAGATGTATTTTTTTGCTGACAGTTTTATTTTGGCATAATTCATATATCACATAATTCACACTTTTGAAATGTCTCATTTATTTCCAGGATAGTCACAAAGTTGCATGACTTATCACATTTTAAGACATTTTTATCACCCCCAATTTTCATCACTTATTAATCTTGCCTAGATTTCTCCACCCATCCCCTCAACCCTATGGTAACCATTAACAGCTTTGTATACTCTGGACATTTGGTTTGTTTGTACTTTTTGGTTGTATTGACTTTTCCTAAATTACATCACATGTAACCTAGCACATTATTCTCCCAGTGTTGGAACTGGATAAAGTTGGATTTTAACTTGGGTGATGTGCTGTTTTTTTTAGAGTAAGGATAATAACATCAGCTAAGTTGATTTGAGATCTTTTTTTTTTTTTCTTACAATGATGAAAACAGCAATTATTTCAAAATTAAGCACAAGTAATTCTTCGAGGAGGAGCGAGTCTTATGTTAGAACATTTACTAAAGAACATTTTGATATCTCAGAGACTCAGGGTGAAAAATATTAAATGTCTAGCCATACAGTTTTTCATTTGTTACTCATTTTTGATATTTATTTCCTTCCTATGAATCTATTATTCTGAATCATGGTTCTCTCTTACCTGCCTGTCACTTTTGTGGTCCTGGGTGCTAGTTGATATACAAAGCTGAGAACCTATTTGCTATTATTTTTGGCTGTCAATCTGTTGTGTCTGGAGGAATATGGATTTTTTTTTTCCGCAGTGAATTACTAAAATCAATATGTATTAAAAGAAACAGAGAATACTTAAAAAACACTAGGAAATATCTATCAAGAGCAGGAATACATAAGCTCAGTCTCCTGATTAGAATGTGAACCTGGAAACAAAAGAGGTTTTTGGTTTGTTTTTATCCAAGAATAAAAATTAAAGATTAAAATATCAGTAGATTCTGTTATTTAAAAGATGTTTAGAAGTAAAGTCTTACAAATATTTACCACTTAATTTAGTAGCAAATGAAGCTTGCCAGTGTATCTTTTACTGCTTTTGGCCTTCTGTAGAATTGAAGGGATGGACAGATGGCTGGTTGGACGGGTGGGTGGATAAATGGATGGAAAAGCAGATAACATTGGTGCCAAATGATAGAGGGAGTGAAAGGGAGTATGTAAGGTACTTTAAGTGTGTTCATGTGTGAACAGCATATCCATAGTGGCCTGTGGACTCCCAGTGACTTTTTACTGTGTATTTCAGGGTTCCAGAAGACCTTTGGCTTATTCAACCTCTGTGAATTAGAACTTGTGTGAACACCTCATAGGTCAGTTTCTGTGAATGTTTTTCTTCTGGGCTTCTTCAGTCATGTACTTAGATCCTGTGAAGCCAACTCAGTGCCAGAAAAAGATTTTAATTTTGAATGTCTTCCCATTTCATTCCTTCTAAAATGAAACAGCTCCACATGTCAGAGTCCTGTGCTGTTGGGCAGCTGCTCACTCCCCTGAGGGGATTGCCTATTTTAATTAGTCTGTTCACAAAGAAGGAAAAACAGATTAACTGCTGTTCTGGCATGGCAGATTTTCTCAAACCTAGAGCTGGTGTTTCCTGGAGGAGCTGCATGCAGCCTGCTGGTCTATATGACTAGTTAGTGAGCGAGGGGAGCTGGCCAGCAGCTCTGAAGTAGAGGTGAACATAGGTGTAGAAACAGACAGATAATATATTCCCAGGCATTTCAAGAGCGTTGCTACCTCACTGGATTGTACCTTTTGCCATTTTAAAATATTGCTGATGGCAGTCCTTTTTCCCACCCACACCATTGAATCTTCAGATTCTTTTGCATTTCTCTTTCCGATTGATTCTCCCTAGCCTTCCCCATTCCTATTTCTTGGTTCTCAATGATTGCTGAAGTCCAACTTTTCTTTTCTATTCATTCATTCTCTATCTAAGGTTGTTACTGCCCTTGCTAAGAACATTTAACACCTTCTATAAACCCTCGTCATAACCCTTTGGAGGCAAGTTCAACACTTTGGCTCAGCACTGCACCTTGTGCTAGAACTCAGAAGAAGCCCCAGCTCTGATCCGAGCATGCTACTTGCAAAAAATGACCTCACTGATTTACAACTCATATACCAAAATATTCAGCCATCTGGGTGTACCAATCAGTGTTTTTTAGTAGATTCAGATATCACTTTTAAAATATTGTCATGCCCTCAGAAAGATAACCTTCTGCATTTGAGAGGCCCCACTCCTTGTTCTAAGCAGCAACTTAAATCTCCTTTCTTTATTTATAGATTTGCCTATCTAGGTATTTCATAGAAATAGAGTCAGATAGCATGTGTGACTGACTGCCATCACTGAGGATGATATTTTCAAGGTTTATCCATCTCCTAACATTTCCTTCCACTATCTGGATAGAACAAGTTTATTTATCCATTCATCAGGTGATAGATATTTGGGCTATTTCTACCACTTGTTTATGAAGCATGTGCTGCTATCACACGTCATCTATACGTTTGCACATGGACATGTGTTTTCATATCTTCTCAGTGTATGCGCTGGAAGTAGGGATCGCTAGGTCAGTGACTTTTTAAGAAACTACCCATTTTTCAGAGCTGTACCATGTTTCATTCACACCAAAAAGAAATGTAGATCCTCAACATCCACATCAACATTTACTATAATTGCACAGTCTGTTATGTAACTTTCGGTATAACTGCCCTAATGGGTGTGCTGTGGTGTCTCACAGCGGGAGCCCTGGGCCCTGAGCTCCCCTGCAGCTCTTTGTTCATCTGACCCTTCATCTCCACAGCAGTGCAGGTCCTTTTTGCCTCCGAGGCCTCCATCAAGGTTGCTGCCCAAGAACCTCACTAAAGTACTGTTTGGGCCCAGATCCTCCCTGGCACTGTCCTTAGGGGATCCCCAACCTTCAAGAGTGCTATGTTTGTTTCATTTGGATTACTGGCACCTTGGTTTGGTCCTGCCTTACTCCCCCTTGTTCTTTTAGATAGACTTGCTGATCATTAAGACTGATATATCTACTGGAACTTGAATGTGCCATGTTCTTTCTGGCCATTTCCCCAGTGATTCTCTTTCCTTTCCATTAACCCCTTTCTGCCTATGCCAGGGAGATTGACTTCTTCCATGTTCTTCCAACATTTATTATTAGCATTACACACTTGGGAATAATGTATTGCTTTGAATTTGTCCATGTAAGTCTGTTTTGACTTTTGCCTATACATACCCAAAATTCTTGTAACGTCTGAGAACCACAAGAAACCCTTCTTCTTCACTCCTTCATTAAGAAACTGAATCTTCCCATTTCTCTTGAAGACCCTTCTGTACTGAAGGTTCCACCCCCTTCCTGTCTAAAAGAGGTAATTGCTCACTAATTTTTTATATCATTAATTTGCTTTCCTTCATCATTTCTACCTGTCTATAACTCACATTGCTTTCCAATACATATACTTGCTGATGAAATAGATGGAATTGTACTGCACTATAGCCTGCTTTGTTTAAGATTGGGCTTAATCCATTTAGCTGTAGTATATTCATTCTCACTGCTACATAAAGTTCCATTGTCCAATATTACCACAACTTCTTTTATTATTCTCCTGTCAATAGACATTTGGCTTGTTGCCAGATTTTTTTTTCTATTACATACAGTGTGCCTTAGAAAATAGTAAATGTCTCCTTGTGTACATATGCAAGTGTTTTTCTAGGGTATAATATATGGAAGTAGAAGTGCTTGTTAGTGGGGAATGTGCATTTTCACCTTCACTAAATAATGCAAAAATTATAAAGTGAATTTCCAGCAGTATGTAAAGTTTTTCCCTGATTGGCCTCCTTGGATAATTTGCATTTTAAAATATTTTAAACTTACCAACCATGCAAAGTGTGAAATGGCTTATCTTTTTTGTTCCAATTTTATGTGCTAACTAGAAGACTTTATTTTTAGTAATGCTTTTTTGCTGTACTGTCTCATATTTGATATTAATTTAATTTAATGAATTTCTTTTAGTTAACATTTTTCTGGCACCTCTCTTTTTCTACCTTTCCACATTTGGCTTTTCTCTATTTCTTTTAAATATCATGTAGTAGGATTTGATTAGTAGGATTTGATTTTATCTCTAACTCCAGTTGGAGGGCCTATGTTGTTTTTCAGGTTTCTACTGAGGCCACATAGTGATTGTTGGAGTGAGTAAGACATGGGAGAGATGGGCTTTCCCACAGTGTGCAGGTTCCTCATCCTCTGGTGCGCATCCCTGTGTAAGCACCAAGACTGGGAACATGGTGGATGTGATTCCATGTTAGATTACATATATATATTATAGTGTAGTTGACTTTAAGACTGCGAGATTATCTGAGCAGGGGCTTAATTTATTAGCTGAACCCTTAATCTTAGTCTAAATGTCAGAAATAGGGGAGTCAGAGATTTAAAATATAAGTAGGACTTGAATGGACTATTGCTGATTTGAAGATGGAGGAGGCTGTGTGACAAGGAATGTAAGTAGCTCTGGAAGCTGGAGCAGTGCCGGAGTGCCGCCGGAAGTAAAGAATTGAATTCTGCCATGTGAGCTTGTAGAGGAGCTGTGATCCCGATGAATTTGGTGGCCAATGCCCTGATTTCAGCTATGGAGACTCCTCAAGAGAACTCAATCAGGCTGGATGTGGACTTTTGACCTGTACAACTTCAGGCTGATATGTGGGTGCTCTTTTCAGTTGTTGAGTTTGTAATGGCATATATCATGTAACAATAAGAAATTGCTAATGTCGTATTGTACTTGAGAGAGCTTTGAACAATATTCATACATGCTCAGAAGGAAATTTGAAATAAATACCTAGCACTAGGGTGAAAGATGTATTCCAGGGAGAGATGTATGACTCCTACTGTCTGAGCTGTGGAAATGTGATGTGTGGATATGGTAGGTCATGTAGAATCAATAGATAGAGAGGGGGAGCTGAGAACTTGACATCACTTTTATTTCTCAGTGTTGAACCATGAAAGAGGCCTTGAGGGTATAAATTATTATAAAACTGTGTTTTATCTAGCTTATGGAGACTTCTGACACATATGCCGTTCATTGTTGATTGAAATGTTGTCAAGTAACACAGAGCTGAGATGCCTTTCATTTCATGTGCAGGACAACACCATTTTTCTGTTATGGAAATTGAAATCAGAAAGGATAAATAACAATACTCACAACTGGGTGTATAAATAGAATTGTGTTTAATAGAAAATGAAGGTAAAATATTTATTTTAACTTATACCAGTGATGTTAGTTCTTTAAAGAGAATGATTTTCAAAGAGAGTAGTGTTCTGATCTAATCCGTTACAGTCTGGAGAGCAGTTGTAATGTTTCGCTGTACATGAACTAAGGTGCACCGGCATTTGAGAAGATACATAAGCTCCATTTTTCTGCAGAGGGTGTCCCTGTAACTACATATAGGAAACAGAGTGAGGCTAGGGCTGAGACAAGGCCTGGGAGGGTGGTGGAGTGACTTCCTAGTGCACCACGTCGCCACACACATAAACAATAAAAGCAAAAGCTTAAAACAATACACGTGTATTCTCTTACAGTGCTGGACACTCCAGGGGAGAGTCCATTTCCTTTTCTTTTCCAGCTTCTTGTGGATGCTGAATTCTAAAGGCCTTTTTAAATAATAAGCCCCTTTCTTCCTTCAATCTTCACAATGCTTCACTCCAATCTCCCAAATGCTTCAGCATCACGGCCTTCCTTAGTGTAGCATTAGCCTTCTCTGTGAACATTTGTGATTATATATAACATCCACCTAGAGAATCCCAGTAGCCTCTGCATCCAAAATCCTTAAATTTAAACACTGTTTAAATTGTTTCACCAAAGTTCCTTTTGCCATAAAAGGTGCATTTCTAGGTTTGGGGATTAAAATATAGACATATTTGGGACACTGTCTTTTAGCTTGCTGTTGTCTTAAAAGAACATAGGAATTATTTGTTTAATTGCAAGGAATCTTTCATAAGTATGCTTGATTTCCAAAGGTCTAGAGGAATTGTCCACTATCAAGTCAGGGATACGGGGGGGGCACCACAAGGAAAAGTAGTTAAGAGTTGCTCGGAGGATGAGAGGGTTGGGTGTGTACATTTCAGTCCACTTTTTCCTTTGTCTTAATTTTCAGTACAGTAGCTGTTCCCTTTAATACCATGTTCTCATTCTTCTCCAACTGGGATTCATTGCACACTTGCAGTGTAGAACTGGGTGAGAAAAACCACAAAGAAAGCATGACATGGTTTTGGTCTCAGATCTCAGAGAAAAGCATTTATAGATAAACTGACCCAAACATATTCCAACTTAACCCTATTTGAGGAAATATTGTTGACTGCATTGGAAAATGACAGGAGGAAGTTTAGAGATCTTGGGATTGCTGTTTACTTTCATACAAGTATTATCACAAAATGCTCTGGACAGTCAGGGAAGTGATTCAGTCAGTGTTGTCATTTAGCTAAAATTCATGACAGAGCTATATTTGCAATGTTTAAAGGCAAGTATCACTGGCATTCGAACAACTTGAGAACCTGTGTTCTAGATGATTGGAAAGGCTCATGGCTAAAGTCTCCCATTATCTGGAATGTACTCCCCCTGAGGGAATTTTTCAAATGTGCACAAGGGACCAGTAATAAAACACAAACCTAAGCATCCCCTAGCAACAAAACACATGGGATTTTTTTTGATATAATAGTTCTCATTAATGTAATTGTAGATTAACTTTTTTAGAGAAAATATTTATTCAAGCCAGATATGCTTAAATCCTTTCATTTCCTCAAGTACGAAAAAGCACGGGACTATACTCTCCCTTTGCAATTTCCTACTGACTTTCCTCAGTTATTGACAGAACGTTAACTGCAAAGTGTGCATGTGGAAAAGCACCCCAGATGGAAATCTCAAGTTGGCCAGACCCTGGCTGTGGAGCAGAGAGCCCAGCGTCCTGGTCCCAGGCCAGCTGTACCTCTGTAGTATTTGTTCTTGCTCACCCTCTCCCTGGAAGATCGTCCAGGTCGAGGGTGGAGTGAGGACTGGGTCATGCACCAGGGCCTTTCCTGCTCTCAACTTGCACGTGTGGCTCCTCTGTCAAGTGGGAAATCAGTGAAAGGAAACCTCATATCAAGCAGAGCTGGGAATATAAGGCATGGTGGGGCAGAACAATCATAGTAACAAAACTTAAAATGGACAAAGGACTCCCATATATATTCTCCCAAAAATGATGTAAAAATTAAAACTCTGAAAGTCACTGAGAAATGACAGATAGGGGGACTTCCAAGATAAAAAAGAAAACAGACTTGGGTCAGAAGGGAGCGCCCTCACACACTATCACTGGCCTTTGTTTCCAGACACCACCTTCTTCACCCACCTCAGCAAAGAGAGAAGAGGAAGGACCTTCTTGCTTAGCAACCGTCCAGCCAGTGAGAAGCCTTTGGTTCCCCAATAAACTTGCATTTAAACAGCCTTCCCATTGGCTCTTAAAAACTCATAAAACCAGCCTCCCCTCTTTTTCTTCCATTTCACCTATGTAGCTGCCATGGTTCACAGGATTGTAATTCCTCTGCTCTCTGCTCTTCCTGAACACACTCACTTTAAAATTTTTAAAAATTGGCTAATTTACTTTTCACAGTTGACACAAAGAACCACACACGTGCTGTGTCATGTTTAGTTAAAATCAAAGCATGATTTTTATCGTTTTTATCAAATGTTCAGACTTGACATATCTATTATTTGTTGTTTATATATTATTTATTTTATTTTCATTAAATACTGATGTTTATTATTGTTGGTTAGAATTTAGAAATACCTAAGTTCTTGGTGTGAACAAACTTAGAAACTATATTGATGAAAAAGAAGTTTTGAAGTTAAATTCTTAAGACTGCGAGCTTGCCACTTACCAGCTGTGGCATCTTCATCAAGGAATTGACTCACGCTTGTCCCGTAAAAAGTCATGGACATATTCCTGTAAATGCACAGTGTTGAGCACAACTCTTGGCTCATCATGCTGGCTCTTTAATTATGGAGCCAGAAGCAGCAGCAATGTCCACTATTTTACCTACCTCTCGCTTCATATCTTGAGTTGGAACCGCCAGTGCTCAAAGGTCATATTACATTTTGGAATAATGTAGGATATTTGATCTATGAGATGGAAGGATAAAATGCCTTTGCCTGAGCAACAGACTGTGTAAGTGGACAGGATTGCATCACACTGTCACTAGCAGACATTTGAGATGTTGATCTGAGAACTGTGTCGGGGAGGAGGTGACTGCTGTGTGCGAGGTCCCAGTGCTCTGTGGGCGGTGAACAGGACCTTCTCTGTCCTATCTCCTGTCTCATGCTGTGGGCTTGCAAGCAGAGTCCTCACTGGGCCCACTGCAGTGAGTGTTGGGGCACACACAGCAAGTGGGTGCCAGACACTGATGAGAAGTGAGTTCTGTCATGTCCTTAGAAAGTGACTGCTAATTCTGAAACTGCTTCTCAGAGTTTCAGCTCAGGCCCTGTCAGATGAATGTGCTCCGAGTTGCATTCAAATACTTTCCGCACTAACCTAGGAGACACACTGTTTTTTTTTTTTTTTTTTTAAATTCTTGCACATTTCAGTCAACTTACTGGGAATCTTTTATGTAGCTGTGCCCTTGAACTGCTTCTGCTGCTCCCCCTTATACTCTTGCTCATTTCTTTTCTCTGTTTTAGAACTATAAATGAGGCATATTTACTAATTACCTTGCTTTTATTTCTGTTCCACTCTCAACTCTGTCCACTTAGTTCTGCTGTCCTACAAAGAACTAAGAATCGGGTGAAAGGAATAGTCAGAAATGATGGCAAAGGCTTGCATGTACCAGACCAGGCACCATCGTAGATGCTTGAGCCCGAATATCAGGAAGCCCTGATATTCCCACTTAACTTATGCTGAAATAATTTGTCCAGTGTGTCACACATAGATTGTGGTCACAGTTTGGGTCTGAGTCAACTACTCTATCATTTACTTGGAATCTATTTTGACACCTGGTTGTATTTTTATTGTTTATTTATTTTTAGTGTTATCCTAGTCAGGCTTGAATGGAAAAGATCCTGTCCTATGTTTGTGTGGTTTGTTTTAATCAGTTTGTTTCCCCCCCAAAGTGTTGATAAATTTTCTGCACGAGGCATAGATACTCCTCTTCTGTAGCACTTCAGAAATTGTGATGAAGGGAAAATTGTTCCAGATGCTAATGACAATGAGAAATTAAGTGTTTCCTTGCACAAATAATTGTTGAGTTTGAGTCTTTAATAAGCTAAAGTGCATCCTGTCCAAAGCATATGTCTTCTATAGCACCTCCAAGCCTTATTTTCCTTCATGTGCAAATTTGAAATTAAAAATTTTATTAGAAATCAAAAATATTACTAAGACAGATTTGTTTTCAATTCCAACAAATGGATTTGTATTTGAGGAACAAAAGGAAGCATGGTCTGACGGCTTGAGCTCTGTGTGTAGGCTACCTAGGAATACATAATACATTATGCTGGTGATCTGTGTGTGCTGCAGTGTTTAAGAACATAAACATGTATAAAAATGGCTCTTGCCTTCTTAGAGTTTAAAACCTCAAGTGGTATATCTCTCACACTCACAAGTAGTACACTGTTGATTTCACTTTATGGGTTGGGTTTCCTTCTTTGTTTTAGATTCTTTATAGTTTTTCATATTTAATCGACCTGACAGGAATGCCATAAAGAAGGCCAAATGTAGAATCCCTGCTCGATTTACTTATACTGAAAAAGCTTGCTTACCATGGAAGGTGGGGATTTGAGGAATTTGGGATTTTTATTGTTTGATTGTTTAAAAGGAGGGAATAAAGGTGAGAGTAAAAAGCCACAATAATTAAAATACTGTCCAATCGGGCCCTCCCTGGTGGCGCAGCGGGTTAAAGCACTGCATTGAGAAGCTTAAGCCACTTGCGCATGAGTTCGATTCCCGCCTGCCCCAGAGGAGTCCACATGGCGTGGCAGACCTCTCCTGACCCGCCCGCTGCCCCCCTCAGCAGTGTACTTCGTCGATCTGCCTGTTCTGCTCTGGTGAATCCTCTCACTGCCTCTGCACCTCTAGCCTGTACCCCAGCTCTGTATGCTTAAATAAATACATCTTTAATTAAAAAAAAAAAAATACTGTCCAATTGAATTCTTGTGCCTGCAGGATTTTCTTGTCCTTTTCTCAAACTTTTTTGGTCACAGAATGCTTTTTGCTTGGAGGAAACCATCTCTAGGCTTGTATATTGTCAACTTTCTGGGTAAAGCTACTGGCTAAAGGGAAGTGCCTTTTTCTTCAGAAGCTACTGTAAAGTATTTGGGGTTATCTAGATGGTTGATGGAATATGTCTGTTAGTGGAATAAAATACACAGAAAGAATATGAAACTTTCCTTAGCTTAGAAAAAGTAAGTGGAGAATCTACTTAGTCTGTGAAGAATCTAACATACATGTACAAGAAATGGTGCACAGAGGATGACGAACACAAAGGTGTCACTTATTTCTAGGAAGTTACATTTTTTATAGTGCACAGCAGCCAACTTGCTTCTTTTACTCAAAGGAGAGGAGATTATACCACAAATCTTGTGAGCATCCAATCTAGAACTTTCATTTACATTGAGGACTGTGAAAATCTTAGGCTCTGAAATGGGAGAAGTTTATTTGAAACTGACAATGTGAAATCTGGAAAGTTAGATTTTCTTCATAGGTTACCAGTGTATTCCTACTCAGAGCTCTGGTGTCCATGAGAATTCCCCAGCACCATATATCTGCAGTACTATTTTCCTTCTCAGCTGCTCTCTTGTGATTATGACCTCAGGTACTTTTATGTTAGTATAAAATCAAGCTTCTCTCTCCTAGCACAATATATGGGATTTTCCTAGAGGAAAGAGGGAAGTGCTGATTCTCTCTTGATTATTGGATTTAGGGAAAGGAGGAGACTGCCCCCTAACCTCTACCCCCCACACCCAAAACACACACAAAACAGTGTGTTGATGATCCTTTCAGGATGTGATTCTGGATGTCCTCGGATGTAGGTTATGGCCACACAGCTATTCTAGTACTGACCAGCTACAATCCCTTGAGCAAACTGCTCCCACTTCAGGACTCCATTTCCTGTTTGTGAAACAAGAGGGTTAGGCCTCATGATCTCCAAGGGATTGTTTGTTGTTGCTTTAAAATTCTATCTAGTATTTACATTTTAATACTGAAGAAAAATAAATGAAATGTGTCCTGGATTTATTTTTAATAAATAGTTCATGGCTAAGACTATTCACTGAAAAGAATGAATCATTTAAAGAATTACTTTAAAATATTCCATTGTATTTTACTTTGCAATGTTTTATTTTCATTGTGTCCTTTGTAATGCATTTCAGCTTGTCACTGAGCCGGCCTAACAAAACTAGGTGATAACAGAACGGATATTGTGTGTTATGAATCAATCAATCAGGTCTCCAAGGGAAAATATTATGAAAAAAATACATAATTTATCCCTGTAAAAGAACTAGATGATGGCTGACAAAAACATATCATACCCTTCGTTATTGCTATTTTGTCCCACAGGTGTGAATAAACCTGGAAAACATAAACATTTGGAATTTATTGAAAACTTATTGAAAATCTAGTTCAAAACTCCCTCTCCTCTTTTGTTCCCATCCAAAACATAGAACTGTTGTAGTTGGCTGGGGTCTTTCTAATATCTCAGTGGTGTAATTTCTGCACATGTGTGAAAATTGCATGGGTAGGATCTAAGAATAATAAGCTGTTAACCAGCAATTTTACAAGCCTTTATGATGAAATACAGACAATAGGTGATGTGTGTCATGGAAGTCTTCAGTGACTAATCAGGAAATAATTTGACAGCAGGTGTTTTGATTAACAAAGAAGTGATTTTATAGCATAATAAAGAATGGCATGAAGGATTATATTGCTTTTCAAAGTAGATGCTAGAAGTTTTTGAGGGAATGGCCACTTATCCCCCCAAATTATGAAAAGAATAGGTATTTATCATAGAATCTGTGAAAAGTTAAACAAATAGATATCATGAATGGTGTCACTGAATAAGACAACTGTTATTTGTATCTATATGTGCATGCATACATGCTTCATTTTTGTGGTGCATCCGGTTGCTCATTTTTCACAAGGTCAGAAGGTGTCAAATGATGAGAGGAGATTGGTCAGCATACAGAGTGACAGTCTTCCCACTAAGATTGTTTGGGTTTTGACCCATGCTAATTTAGTAGAAGTATTTATTCTGTTCTTCATATATTGTCAGCCCTCTCTCACTGGATTTTAATAGCTTTTCCCTAGAGGTGTGACTGTGGTAGTTCCAAGTATTGACCACTTAATATATTTTATATATGGGTTTACTTAAAAAAAAAATCAGTTAGGGTTCAAAGAGGTGGCTTGAGAATTTACCAGGTCCATTTCCTTTCTTCAAGTTGATCTGCCCAACTTCTCATACCATTCAAGGATCTCCTGAAAATAAAATTTTAAACCTCAAATAGTGCTTAACACCCTTTGATGTCAGCAAATTTTTCCTTCTACCTAATTTCAATACCTTATGGCACAGCTTAACCCATTTCCTTTTAATTTTTCTTCATTGGAGATGGGGAACAGCTGGTCACTTTTTTGTCCAGTACCTTTCCCTAATGCTGAAACAAGATCATGTTGCCCTTTCACTCTCTCTGCATGTTAAATTTCTTCTTTTAGTACTCTTATTTTACCATGAAAAGCTTGCTATGAAATCCACACTTAGTGCTGGGCATATGGCATGCATTCAATAAATAAGTTTGATTGAATTAAATTTACTGTTGGTTGTGAGTTGCTCTGCAAAAAAAGCATCGCCTTCCTTCCTAATTACATCCTCCCTGTTCTCATCCCCATTTCTGCCTTCCTAGTTGATGTTACTTGCAAAGGTCTCTGAATCCAGCTGGGAATAGGAACTAAGCCTACGGCTAAGATAACATATTACAACAACATTAGCAATGACTTGATCAAATTCTCCAGCTTATGTGTGGAAGGATAGGAGGTGGGTACTAAACTGAACACGGAACATCAGGTGGCATGAGTTTGAGAAAAAGTGGTTGACTAGGGTTCTAAACCGATACCTAAGTTCTAATTTATTTATTTAGTTCTGTGGCTCCATTCCCCCCAGTTAAAGTGTGGACACTAAATATTCCATTATGGAAATCCTAGCACAGATTGCTGACTAGCAACAGTGTTGGGTATGAAGAGAGAAATGATCGTAAATGTAGCTGAGAAGGTCGGCGTCCTGTCTTAGAAAAAAACTAAGTGAGAAATAGAAATTGGAAACTTTTATGTTAGAAAAATAACTGAGTGCAGGGAGAGGATAAAGCAAAGAAAGTAGGTGAGTGTATCATGCTGGAAAAAAGGCTGAGAAGATGTTGGGGAAGGAGCTCAGGAGACATTTAGAGAGTAGGAGGAGAGATGTACCAAAACATGTCACAAATAGAGGTGGAAAAGGAGGCCACTTCTGGAGTGAAAACTATCTCCCTGGGTGTAGATCATGTTGCCATGAATTCTGAGTGGGGCCTCGGGTGAGACAATAATAGGGTGAGTGGCTACCTGCAGACATGTGGAGAGCAGCTTGTGAAACGTGCACTCAGCATTATTGGAGACCGAAATGCATTTGTCATTGGGACCATCTGCATCAAGAGTTGGCAAATGTTTTCTGTAAAGGGTCAGATACCAGACATCCTAGGCTTTCTAGTTTCTCTGCAACTAAACTTTATTGTTACTCAAAAGCAGCCATGGATGATACATAAGTGAATGAAAGAGACAGCCTGGTAGCGTCTGACTGCACCTGGAGTAAGTGGTGGGCTGAGATTTAAGTTTAACTTCACATGTCCCAGAGACTTGTCCCAAGGTCAGTGGCACTGGCTATATATTTTGAAAATTTGACCCCCTTTTCTTGTGTTTGACCGTATCGTCTCTTCCTTCCTCTGCCACTCTTTTGCTGATAGTTGCTTTTTTTTTTTTTTAAAGGAAGTTGTAGGGCTGAAGAATTGTGTTAGATTCCGTACTCTCATTCCCAGGGTCTACCTGGCATATGAACTTAGCCAGTAGGAAATGATAAAAATGTGTTTGATAGGAGGGAGGCAGGAGGGGGTAATCAGGAGGAACACAGAGTAGGAAGTAGAAAAGGGATTTGTGGTGAAGAGTGGGAAGGAAACCAGGCCTGGAGGCCCCTTGAAAGTGTCTGTGTACCCTAAACACATCTGTTTTCAGCTGGCTTGCTTCTGCTAACAGTTTCTCAATTTTCATATGTAAGAACTACAGGCAAAATGAGTAGAATCAAGGGTGCATGCCACTTGGATCCCATCCAGCTTTTATTTTAGGCTGACAACTTTTTAGATGTAATACAAGATTCATAGTTGTTTGTTTCTTCTAATGAGGTGGCAAGATAAAGCTGCATCTGTTACAGCTGTTTAGCTGAACATTGGTTTCCTTTTTAAAAAGAAAGAGGAAAACACACATTTCAAGGTCTAAAACTACAGTTTAAAATATTGCAATCGTAGTTGGACGCTTTGTAAGTTGACTTTTGTTACCTTTTGGTGAGTGCAGGAGGGAAAGGGGATGGAAAGAGAGATTGGCATGTGAAATTGGGAAGTAGGTGCTCTGCCTCTACTCTTGAATTTCTGGAGCAGGAGGGGAGCAAATTAACTGGTGTTGAAGATGTCTGCATGGTCCCTTCCCAGCCAGAAGGCAGATTCTGTAACTGCAGCCCTCAGTGACACTGGTTAATGCAGGTCCCAAGGTATCTTAGCAACGCCCACAGTGGCGACTGGGTTCTAGGGGCAGCTAATGCTTGGGCACGAGGGACTGTCAGCACGCCCACCCACCTTAACCCCTTCTTCACACTAAATGAGCTGAGCTTGTTGACCTCTTACTTGCAGGAGAAAGAGGTTGTGAAGCAGAAACAGAAGCAGAAGGGCTTAAAGAGTGAAATTTGTGGACTTGAACTTGCTTACTATATAAACTAGGGAAGAGGAAAGAGCAACCTTAATATTGTGTAAAAGAGATTTACTTTTTCATTTTCCCCCTTGTAGAACTTTTTGACCCTGTTCCACTGCAAAATAAATTCAGTTTGGCTTGGAGAAGAGCCACACAGATGGAAAACAGTTGAAAGACAGTAAATAAAATGTAACATAAATGGCAGGTTTACGCTTATAGCTTCATGTTATGGGGGTTTGTATGCTGTATCCCATTTTATTTAAGGGAGAATAAACTTCATGTTAATGAAGTTGGCAGATGATCCTGAATCAGGGGAGATTTCAGAAATCTGGAAGGACAGAAATATTATAATTATACCTTAAGGAGATTAGAAATATAGACAGGAAATAACAAAATGAGATGCAGCTTGGAAAATGCACCCTTAATACAGCTGAGGGAAAATAATGTAAAATGCAGGATTCAAGTAAACAGAATAAATGTGTTTCAAAATGACAAAAAAAAAAATAACAATATTTGGAAATATCCACTGGACCCTGTAATATATCATCGTAGGTTGACCATTAGGGCCCACCTACGTTGTTATTTAAATAAAGAAATGATCCTTTACACAAAGATGACTAGCAGTGCCTATTTTCGTTTCCATCATTACGCTATTTTAAGAGATAAGTAAATTTGAAAGCATTAATTAAAGGTATTCGTTGTAACACTAGGGAGGATGGGAATATGAAAATAGAGACCAGAAAGATGTGAACTGTGCTTGGTAGTGCAATAGGTCAGAATAGATTGACTTGATTGCTATTAGAGGCAAAATCAACAAATGACTCCATCACTGGACTTGTGGACTGGCAGTCATTGTTACTACCAACAAGAGGGATCCTGGAGAAAAGTCAGAGTGGAAAGGAAACATCACGAACTTATATTTGTTGATTACAAAAGCCAAAGGGATATGTAGGCTAGAAGGTTCTAGTGTACAAAGAAGATATTTAGGTCTAACTAGGTTAGTCTGAATGCTAATTTGATGTGCTAGTGATTAACAGGAAACATCAAGTAATCAATGTTGTGTATATGCTGGTGTTTTATCCCAAAAGATGTAAAAAATGGGAGATTCTTAGACGTATTGACCAAAACAAGGTAAAGAACTAATTTAAGCATTCTTTTCTTTTGAAATAATTGTGTTTTATGCAGACTTTCTTAAATATAGCAGTGGATAACAAAGCTATTTTAATAACCAGACATTTAAAAATTCATAGTTTTAAGGACTCCATAAGAAAATAACATTTTCAGAACATTTACATGTATTATCATATTTTAGATCTATAGGAAAAATATTTATTTGCAAAAATAGTTTAAAAATCAACAAATTCTAGAAAATTTTAATGTACCAATAAAACCTGGCATTTCAAGAATGCTGTTGATGTGTGATGTTGACATCAGATTGCTGACGACATCAGATTGCTTAGTTTCTTTAAATACTGGAATCAATGATATTCCTTGACATGAATTGGCAATTAATGAGCACCGTATCTAGAAAAAAAGCGTGCCTAAGGTAGATGAAATACAAACATAAAATTTTAGATCTTGAATTAAATCTTAGGATAACTTGAATTATTGATTTTCAATCAATGCTACCTTTACAGAATGAAATTTCAATGTCATGGCACTTGTGGGGTCTGATAGATGCAGAAGCTAGGGAATATTGTTTTGAGACCGGGCCTGCCCCTTCAGATGTGTGTACTGTGACAGGGCTCTAAAGAAGTCTGAGCCTGTGTCCAGGGGTTCCTGAGGGCTCTGACCTGCCTGCCCTCTTTCTCTATCCTTATTGCAGACTTTCAGGAAATGCTGACTGCTATTGATGGAAAGCCCAGCAATCTTCTTTATAAATGTTCCTAAGAATCATATTCCTCATTTTGCATATAGGTGGTGAGAAGTCTTAATGCCTAAAGAGCATTTTTTTAAATTACAGTGAATACTTCTTGATGAACTATAATTGACATATAGCATCATGCAAATTTAAGTCACACATTGATTTGATACATTCACATAGTGTAGTATCATTGCTTTTAGCATTAACTAACACCTTTATCACATCATATCATTATTTCCTTCTGGTTGTGAGAATATTTAGCATCTAGTCCCTTGGCAACCTGTAAATATAAAATAACAGTAATGCTTTTACTTTTTTGTTTGTTTGTTTTACTGAGGTATATGATTCAGAAAAATATAGGATCCCTTCTCTTCCAATGTATGTGACCACACCACTTAGTGTCAGCAAAGACTGTCTAACGCAGATAATAAATAGGAACACACATGTGTCTCATCATAAAGTGTTATGACAAGTTAGGAACTAATTAGAAATAGAGATTCTGAGCTTCTCAGTTATTTCCTGCTTCCTTACTGCCCTTAGTCTCTCACCTATTGACATAGTTTAATTTTCAGCATGCTTGACACTTAATTGAATCTTGAATCCTCCCTGCTTCTTTTTTTATACCAAATATTTTGGATCACTTTTTCTGAGTAATATGCACTGGTAACTCATAACCAGAAATTTTTTAGGGTAGGTGGTAGAAACAGGAGCTTGGAAAAACCCTTATTAAATTTAAAGGAAGGGTGCTACTTCCCTTCCTTAGGTCTTAAGGACAGGGAATGTGGGACGATGCTTACACGCAAAAGCAAGGGCACCCTTGTAAAGCTCAGGCCTGTCTGAGGGAGCCAAGTTCCAGTTTGGGGGATGAAGGATTTTCGAAGAAGTAGAAGGTGCAGGTTATTATGGAGTGTGTTAGATCCCTCTACTCCTAATTAAGTTGAAGGCCTAATCCCCAGTGCTTTATATGAAGGCCTAAACCCCCAGAAAATGACCTCAACTGGATGTAGAGTAATTTCAGATGTAATAAGTGAAATTAAGTTTAGGTTGTTGGGGTAGACCTTCCAATGTAATTGGTGTTCTGTATGAAGAGGAAATTTGGATATAGGTGGGCACACAGAAAGAACACCATGTGAAGATGAAGACTGAGATGGAGTTAATGCTTCTGCAAGCCAAGGAAGGCCAAAGATTGTGTTCAAGCCACCAGAAACCAAAAGAGAGGCCCGAGAGTCTTACTCTCTACCCTCCAAAGGAATCCATCAATCTCTAACTTGTAGCCTCTCGAACTGTGACAGTAAATCCACACAGTTCATGGCATTTTGCAGTCATAGAAAACTAGTACAAGTAAGATGGTATCAGGAAGGAGAAATTCTTGCAGAATTCTAGCAGAGTGAGGGAAAGGGTACAAAGGATGAGCTTGACAAGTCAAGGAGATAATGGGATTTTTTTTCCATTGTGGGTGGTCAAAGACTGAAAATGAACTTTCCTTTTACACAGGGATTTACTAGTCACATTTTTCATTTGCAATGGTAGATGTTGCATCAGATTCTGGCATATGTTGGACTGGAAAAGCGAAAGAGATATTAGACAAATGTGTCTTGAGGTGTCAAGCAGCACCATTGAAAGAGTTTTGCAGTGATTTGTTCTAAAGCTTTCAACAAGTTGATCAATTTCATCCACTTCACCTGTTGCTGAGTTTTTCTTAACCTTAGCAAGAATGCTAATTAGTTATGAAAACCTATATTGATGAATGAGGTGAAGACCCTCTGAGGAACATGCATACTATCAGTTAACAGTTGATTTTTTCATTGATGGAATGTCCTTGGAAAGAGTATTTTAGGTTATAAGGAAAGTATTTTGAAACGTTGTAGGATGTAAGTTAATCCTGTGACTAAATCTATTACTTATGAAAGAAAAAGTATATAGTGTCTTTTAGTATAGCAAAAACATTTAAAGCCATCAATTATCTTCTATTGTGGATCTGGTTTAGTAATTTTTACAAACTAACATCTTTCCATATGTGCCTTGATCATGTAAGGGGGGACAAGTGAAATCCACTTACCCTAACTATGAATTTTGTTAGACAATTGTCCAATTTTTTCCAGTTTCTCAGCTTGCAAACCTATATGAATGCAGATTTTCTTTAACCCAGAAACTGTAGGTGGAATATTTTTTTTCTTTGTTATCTCCTGTTTTGTCACTAGTAAAATAAACTGTGATATATGCATCATCTTCCCTCTTTTGCTCTTTCTTCCTCCCATATGTGTGTATGTCACTCAAATATGTGGGTCTAGGGGATCAGAGATGCTCCAGGGAGAAGTTTTTGCACATTTCACTTAGAATAGGCTTTCCTTAGATCTTTCAAAGACTATGCTGGGGTGGGGGGAGCATTCTGGGTGAACTTAATTTTTATAAACATGGTTCTGCACTTTGAGATGAGATCATTTTACTTCCATCAGTGCTATTAATAATTGGGAAGAAATAGTGGGCTGTTAATTACATTGAAAACTAAGATGGTATTATGCATCCAACCTCAGTCATGCCATTATATGACCTTGGTTAGAAATCTCAAAACCACTATACTAACAGTATGGTGTCAATGTTTGTAATAAAAAGCTTATTTCAGGGCGTGCTGTTAACATTCATTCATGCAGAGAGAAAAACTGTCATTTTCCTATCTTTCTAATAAGACACAGGTTAAATTTTATAAAGATTAAATTTACATAAAGAATAAAGAAAAATTATGTCAAGAGACAAATACTATCAATATGATCTTATATCAAACCTAAAAAATCTGAACTTCTGCAGAGACTAGAATGGTGGTGACCAGGGCTAAATATGGGGCAAAAAAGATGTTACTCAATGAGCGGAAGTAAAATGACCTCATTATCTCAAAGTGCAGAACCATCTTTATACAAATTCAGTTCTCTGGCCCTCCCTGGTGGCGCAGTGGGTTAAAGCACAGCACTGAGAATCTAAAGCAGCTTCCGCATGAGTTCGATTCCCGCCTGCCCCGGAGGTGACCACATGGCGTGGCAGACCTCTCCTGACCCGCCCGCTGCTCCCCTCAGCAGTATACTTCGTCGATCTGCCTGTTCTGCTCCCCACTCTGTCTCTGGTGAATCCTCTCACCCTCCGCATCTCTGGCCTGTACCCCAGTTCTGTATGAATAAATAAATAAATCTTTAAAAAAAAATTCAGTTCTCCTGGAATGCTCACCTATCTTAGTATTGGAAAGATCTAAGGAAAACCCATTCGAAGTGAAATATGCAAACTTATGAGTAAGATCTGGGAACTTAATGTACAGCATGGTGATTAAGTTAATAATACTATTGCTAAGGGAATAATTTTAGATGTTAATTGCACACATAAAAGATAATTGCATGTGACGTGATACAGATGTTAGCTAATGCTATGGTGGTCATCAGTTCATAGTACCTAAGTTGGTCCAATCAACACATTGTGCACTGTACCTTCACACTATGCTACATGTCAAATTACATCCCAGTAAATATGGAGGGTGGAAGAGGGAAATTAACTGCTTTTGACAAAATTGCGATGAGTATCCAGTCTTGTTACATGATTGAGAGGGGTCTGTAGGAGAGTGTTAGGGCAGGGACCCAGCTGTTTTGATTTGCCTTTGGAGTTGGGGAAATTAGGTGGGGTGTTGATATAACTCATTTTCACACTTGTTTTCATGAGATTTTGTGTTTATTGTGCTGCAAGCCAGTTGATGTCAATGAAAGTGGCAGTCTCGGTGACAGGTGAGTCAGGCTAGAATTTAAAGACAATTAAAATGAAGAGAATGAAGTTATCTTTATATCATGTTGGGTTCTAAATGCTGAACATGGGGTGTTTGCATTTGATTTAGCATCATTTTCAGAATTATCTCATGAAGAATTAGAACGCTTCATCTGCTTGGTCTTAATGCATTTTGTTCTGTACTGTATATCTGCTTTGTGACTGAGATGGAATTTTCCTGGTGGCTGGGGATGCATTGGTGTGTTGTCACGTAAAATAAAATTGAATTCAGTCAAGGTACAATCAATACAAAAGTAGGGTAGTATTCAGGGAATGGTATCATTATTGCACAAATGAAATAAGTGCCAGTGTTAATTTTTCAATCCTAATAGGACTTTTATTGCTTATTATTTCTTCTAAACAGATTATTTTTAAACAAGCAATTTAAAATTCCTGAGTTTCATTTTCCAGGTCTGTTTCCTAGGGATGCAATACATTTTTGGTGCTCCAAGGATATTTTAGTAAGAGAGAAATGGTGACCCAGGAGCAGATGTTCCTGGATCTGACAGAATGCTACAGATGAGGCTCCCGAAACCATACCATTGTGGTACCTGTGTTGCATTCACCATAGTTTGGATGTCTTTGGGGGCTACTTCTCATTCTTTGCCAGTGAGTCTTTTTTTTTTAAGATTTATTTATTCATACAGAACTGGGGTACAGGCCAGAGATGCGGAGGGAGATAGGATTCACCAGAGACAGAGTGAGGAACAGAACAGGCAGATCGATGAAGTCTACTGCTCAGGGGAGCAGCGGGCGGGTCAGGAGAGGTCTGCTGTGCCATGTGGGTCACCTCCCAGGTGGGGATCGAACTCATGCTGAAGTGGCTTTAGCTTCTTAGTGCTGTGCTTTAACCTGCTGCGCTACCAGGGAGGGCCGCCAGTGAGTCTTTATAGAAACACCATTCTCTACTAAAGAGATCCCTCATTGCAAATAATACCTTCAGAAAAAAAAAAATCCTAACTTTAAAGTCCAGATAACATTATTCATACTAACCATTTTCCAACTGAAGTTGGCATGCTCCAAGTCATCCTCAATGAAGTAATATTAAAGCCAACTCAGCATTAAAAGTAAAAATAAAATTCCAGTGATAATGAGGAGGACTAGTTCAGTGTTTTTATCTGCTGTAGGATTTTGTACACTGACATAAACTCAGAGAGAGATGACACAGCCTGGTCATCACACTGATGATTCTCTAATGAGTGATGTTAGTACATTGGCAAATAAAGTTCATCAGGATAAAGCTGTTAAAAATCTTTGAATTTGAACTTAGAAGGATTTTTACTGATCATTTTTGTGTATGTGAGGGTATCTTTTAGTAGGAACACATTTGAGGTCACTTTATATATTATTGGCACTATGTGGAATTGTTTTATAATAATAATAAAAAAATTTACCCAGGTTGAATCTATTTTCTTCTCTGCTTACTTGTTAGAAATCTACAACTGGGTACTGAAAGGAAACTTACCACCATATTCTCTTCCCTGGACAGGCATTAGATGTACCCTAGTAACAAGTAGCAACAAAGCATATATTCCATAGCCAACAACCTGCCAATTCTAGCTAAAGAGTGCTTGGCAAGAACATTTAAGACTAAGCTGTATAAATAGATTAAAGTGAAAGTATAGTTTTACAACCAGAGTCAAAATCAGTGTGGAAAATTCATAGGTATTTCTTAATTTTATATTTTAAACATTGAGGTATCATCTCCAGTTTTTCTGCCTATGCTTTCAATATACCCTGTGATCAGAGTTTCTAGGAATGTGGTTAACCCCATGTTGGGGATTGTAGAGCCCACGAAGGATCACGCTGGCTATGTGTCGTATTCCCCTACTTCCTCTGTAAAATGTGACTCATTTCCCTCCGAGTTTCCTGATCACACCCAAGAATTTAAAAATCACATTTTAACAAGGGAGGATGTCATCTGTTAAAAAGATTTAGAATAGAAAATTTTTGTTTTTCTGTACACATTTCAGAGATCAGAACTAAGTATCAGAAGAAACTTATGTCGACCTGATCCATTAGCAGTCATTTATAAGGGACTGGAGCCCAGTTGGGAAAGATTGCTTGAGCAGGAAAACATGCCTTATGTCCACGATTTGGGGACTCATATATCTTCATCAGAGTGAAAGAATAGTAAGAATGTCAGTACTAGAGTCAATTTTCAGCAGTGCATTCCCAAATTCTTGTGGTCTCTCCACATAAGAATTCAAAAACATAAAGGGATTCAAGTGTAATTTTTTGGCAGAAGCAGCAGGGGTATCATAATGTCTACCACATACCGAGGGACCTTCACAGAACAATCTCTGCCCTTAAAGCTGCTTGTGAAGGGGCCCTTATGATAGGTCGAGATCCGGGCAGAAGTAGAGGGGGCTGAGGCTCAAGCATGGTCCTGCATTTGCCACATGGGCATGTATTCTAAGTAGAGTCTACCATAGACTAGAAGGGCACACGGTGCGGGAAGCAGTTTGGAGAGAGTCAACAATGGGGTTTTATGTATATACTGCTTCATTTAGTATTGAAATCTTATAAGGAAAACATCATATTCATCATTAGGAGAGAGTAGCATACCCCTAAAACAGGCAAATAAATGTTAAAATAATAATGAGTTACCTAAGATGGGTTCCAATGATTCCTTGGGCATATAAAATTAATTAATTTTGACTTTTCATTAATCAGTGAACACTAGATGACTTTAACTGTTTTTCTAACAAAATATAAATTAGTTTTGTTTTATTAAAAAGTTTATTGAGGCCCTCCCTGGTGGCGCAGCGGGTTAAAGCACTGCACTGAGAAGCTAAAGCCACTTGCGCATGAGTTCGATTCCCGCCTGCCCCGGAGGTGACC
>NW_004567111.1:39473649-39529413 GCF_000260355.1 Condylura cristata
AAAATAATAAAAAATAAAAAAATAAGTTTATTGAGTTTTAAAAAATTTAGAAAATCGGGCCATCCTTGGTGGTGCAGCAGGTTAAAGCACAGCGCTAAGAAGCTGTATTTCAGTTCATTCTGCCTATTCTGCTCCCCATTCTGTCTCTGGTGAATCCTCTCACCATCCCTGTACCCCTGGCCTGTACCCCAGTTCTATATGCATAAATAAATAAATCTTTAAAAAAATTAGAAAATCTGTAAGAGTTAACTACCACCTTTTGGAGTTCATTCTGATGTGGGAATCAGTTTAGTTTAAATTCCAACTTGAAAATGTGTGTGTGTGTGTGTGTGTATTATATGTGTGTGTATGAATATATACATACATATACATATATAATATATAACAAGCAGAGATGCATGTACAACTGTATTTGTTTTCAAAAGTGTATATAGAGATAGCATTGAACATGGGCCACATGGTTTAAGAAAATTTCACTCATTGTAGAAAAATGATTTTTGATGAAAGGAGGTGCTAAGATTTTTTTCCCATAGCTTTTTCATGTTGAAGATCTTTCAGCAAACCGGTCAGAGTTCCGCCAAACTGTTTGGAAATTTCTTTAGAACTGACCTGGTTTTTCTCCTTACTACACATCTGAATTTTCTTAAGCTTTTGGAACTTTTTTCTATTTTAAATGTTATATAAACTCTTTGGTTCTACCATTGACTGAAATGTTATGACATTGAAGGGGAAAAAATCCTATAAGCATTAATCACTGTAAGATATTTGTTGCTTTTTCATTCCACCCCATCCAGCTTTCATGCTTTCATACACCATCCTGAGGCAGCCACTGCTTGTTGAATTGTTTAGAACAGAACGTGGTTTGATCTCTTTCTTGTGCTTTCAGTACTGGTAAATTAATCAAAAGAAGTTACTGCTCTGCTGGGCATTAGCATGGGTTTAGATGTTTCTGCTTCAGGGCCTGTTCATCAACTAAAATGCTTTTAAGCCCCAAATGGAGAGTAAACAGTCTTGCGGTGGCCGCTTTGAGGTGAGCCATTACTTGTGACCTGCTTACATTTGGGAAGGGGCCTGTTTGTATTAGCAGTTATTCTGGTTTGGCTTATAGCATCTTCAAATGTTTTTTTCCCTTTTTCAATTTTAATGTTTTTCTTATCTTTGAAGAACTACCTGTGCTATCACTGTGGATATGCCATAGGCATTTCAGTAACAATACATAGAAGTTGAAATAGAGGAGCCCAGTTTGGTCCCGTGCCAAAGTTTAATAAAATTTTAGTTTGAAAGCTAAAATATGTGTGGTAACCAATGTTGTCGTCATTTGAGGGCAATGAAGTGACAACACGACTTGGGGCATAAGATGTAAGAGGAGTTTTATTAACATGGGGTTATATGTCTTTTGGTTTGATCATGTCCTCTCATGGTTAAATGTTGACACTATCACTGGCACTGCCTGTGCAAGCATTGTGCTGGGCACTGAGGATACAAAAGAAAACGACCTTTGCCTTCTAGGATTTAGTCCTCTGATGAAGACAGATACGCAAATGGAAATTTCAGGGTGATGGGTAAGGTGTTTATCCATCAGGGGTCAGAGGGAATGGAAAGGAGCATGGTGAGGTTTTAGACTGGTGAGGTGGAGGGAGGAACTGATTTGGGCAGAAGCATCAGGGGGAAACTCTGACAAGGAGAAGAAAATGTAGAAGACTTTCTGAATGGAATGGAAGTTTGCAGAGGGGAGACAGCAAGTCAGGGAGCCGGAAGAGGAGATGTTGTCAGGAGAAAAGCCAACAGGCACACACGTAGGTGGGGGCATGAATGACAAGTAATTCTGGATATAGGCTTTGCCACCTGGAGGTGGTGTCAGGCAGGGGGTGCTCAGGAAAATTCTTTATTTAAATTGATATATTGCCATTTAATATAGCGGTCTCAATTTAGATAAATAAAGGGGAAACTATGTATTTAAAATGTTAGTTTTAATTTGCAGCCCAAGTGTGGAAGAGACTCAAATAAAAGAAAAAATATAACCATACAGACAGGAAAATAGTATATTGATATAACACATAACACTCTCTTCAGTGTTATTACATCTGACTCATTGAGGTGCAATTATTATACAAAAATTGCACATGTCTAATATGTACAATTTGATGAGGCAGAACATATGCACATACCCATGAAACATCAACACAATTGAAGGAATAGAAGAAACCTCTTGAATGGTGATCTACTGGGTGAAGGCTTCTTTCTGGGGGGAACCAATGGGAATTTAAGAGAGGGCAGGATGTATATTGGTCTTATGAACTTAGCAAGGTTGCCAAGTAGACAAAGGAGTAATGGACATCAAATCCAATGTGTTCAGATTTTCTTTAAAATTAAAATGGGGAAATTCTAGTTATTACTGAGAAGGATGAATTATTTATAGTAACTGAGATATTATAGCTTTGGTTTCTGATCATTGACATCAAAGTCTACTTTAGAAATAATTATTTGCATGTCAAGATATCCTACTTGTATATATTAGATTTCTATTTTGAAAAAGTTTCTCAGGGAAAAAAAATAAATCCTTTTAGGATTACTTTGATAGTTCAGTAAACCAACATAGTAGCAAGATGACCCTTATTTAAAAGTCTAAGAATTTGTTGTTTGTTTTTTCAGGGTATACAGTTGTAGTGATTTTTTTTTAAAAAAAATATAAAGTTGTTTTACAACTCTGCATATGATTCAGAGATACAAGATTATGGTTCTTGAGATTCATGTCACCTCACTGCCCCTGCAGCCAAATCACCCATTGTCTTCCAAGATAGGTCCTTGGGCCTCTCCATATCCTCTGGGCACGCGCCTCTCCCTATTACTCTTAGTTCCACATTCAGACTTCTATGGGTCATTATTGATTGGTCTGCCTAATCCTTTGTCTTATTTCTCTATATACTGCCTGGAAGTCTAACCAGCCACCATTTGACTTACTTTGCTTGCCTATCCCCTCTAGCTCCATCTACATTATTGTAAATGGCAAGAATTCATCCTTTTTAAAAATCATTGAATAGCACTCCATTGTGTATATATACCACATCTTCCTAACCCACTCTTTGTCTGTGAAGATCTAGATCAATTCTATTAAATTCATAATTGTAAATATATTGAAATGATCATAGGTGTACATATATGCCTTTGAGCTAGAGCTTATACATTGCTGAATTGGTAGATTTATTACTAGTGTTTTGAAAAACCTGTACACTCTTTTTCATAGTCTACATGTGGGAGGGTTTCTGCCCCCCACATTTTCACCAATACTAGTTCTGATCTTTTTGATACGGGCAGTTCTCATGGGCATCTCATTATGGTTTTGATTTGCATTTCCCTGGAGATTTAGGCTTCCCTGTAAGTATTGCTTTCTGCAGCAGTAGGTTCTGGATGGTTGTGTCTTTTCATTTTTCTCCTGGTATTACCTCTTTGATTTACTCATTACCCCAATAGTCAATCAGTAGTATGTTGCTCAATTTCCACATATTAGAGGATCTTTCTGCTCTGTGTTTGTATTGAGCTTGATACCATTGTGATCAGAGAAAATACTTGATATGATTTCAGTCTTCATGAATTTATTTAGACATTTTTTGTGACCCAACATATGGTCTGTACTAGAGAGTGTCCCATGTGCACTTGAGAAGAATTTATACTCAGCATTTTGGTATGCAGTGTTCTGTAAGTGTTGAGAAAGTTCAGGGGATCTAATTCCTTATTTAAGGCTCTTGCTTCCCTGCTGTTTTTCTAATTTTATCCCTGTCTGATTTCTAATCTTTTGTCTGGGTATGCCCATTAGTAAAAGTGGGGTGCTGCTGTCCCCTATTGCTTCTAATTTCTGGTTTAAGATTTGATATTAGTTGCCTATTTTTATGTTCTTTTGTTTGGTACATAAATATCGAAGGGTATCATATTGTCCTAGTGTATTGATCCTTTAATAATTACATAATGGCCATTCCCATATCTCATTACCTTTTTTAGATACAAGCCTATTTTATCTGCTATAAATATGATTGTCCCTGCTTTCTTATCGATCTCATTTCTCACCTCTTTGCTTTAAATTTGTCTTTATCTTTGAAGTTCAAATGGGTCTCCTGTAGACAAATTGTAGAAAACTGGGTTTTGTTTCTGATCTGACCAGTTATCCTCTGCTTCTTCAGTGATGAATTTCGTCTATTTATAATTAGGATGGCTTTTGATAGATGAGCATTTTTTACTGCCATTTTTTAATTTAGTTTTTTGATTCTATTTATTTTGTCTCTTGTGCATGTGTGTGTCTCTATAGTGTATACTTAAACTCAGGTACCATCTATGTATAGTTCTGTAACTTCTTATCTTCACTAAACAGTATATAGTGAACATACGTCCATATTCTATGTCCACCTGTCTTAGACCTGTAGCATTTTCAGTGTCGTAGTTCTGTGAGCAGTGCTTTTGAAACTGCTTTTATGTGTGACTTTAACAGCTTATTATCTTACTTTCTTAGCATAAAATTCTGAAATTAAGTTGCCTGATCAGAAGTTAAATATTTATCCATTGGCAATATTTTAGACTTTTGTTTATCCACATTATCAACCACATGTACATCCAGTGTCTTTAGGTTTCCCTCCATCTGAGCTACTCTTTTGCCAATTTGGCTCACCATCTCTTTCCATTGTTTTAAAACTTGCTCAGAGAAAGATTGTAGGAATTGTTTTACTATTCCTTTCCTTCTCTTTACTCACCAACCTTCACTGTGTCATTGTTTGAACTGTTATGTGCTAGCAGTCCTCCCTTTCTACTTAGCTTGGCTAGTTTCTAAACATGTCTTCTTTATCTTATTAGAGTGAGGAATGCAGGGGGGTGGCAGGGACAGGGGCTGGGTCATGTGTGGAGAGGAGGGGACAACAGAGTTGGCCAGGTAGAATGGTGGACTTGAGCTGCCACTGTCACAGAAAGGCTAGCCTGACAGGCCTCAGCACTTGTAAGAACAAATTGCTCACTCAATGAGGGGGAAAAAATGTGTAAAGCTGGGACATGACCTTGCAAACAGACTTGATGAGTCACACTGGGAGCCCACAACCTGAGTGATAATATTCCTGGCATTTGGCCCCTCAGCTACCTCTTTGACTTGACCCAAACACATTTATAAAACCATTTGTATCTTATTCAACACTCAGCTTAGTACTGATTCATATAAATGTTGGCCAGACACTCTGGGTTATGTGGTTATTCTCTTCTCCATTCCTTTATTTATTGAACACAATACTCTCTTTGACTTTTTTATAGACAGGAGGATTGAGACTCTCATTCTAGTGCAGTAGCACATATATTTTCCGAATACTGACTATGTTTCAGACATTGAGCACTGAGTGAGATGGAAGCAATGAATGTGGAGGCATTTGTGAGGAGATTCCTAAGACACAGTTATCATTGCAGAGGGGTGGCTCTCCATCTGTTTGATATCCTTATTCTTTTCCTAGTTTTTCTCTTAAAGACATGTTGTCATGAAAGCTGGGAACTGTAAGAGTCACATGACAGTGGTCTGGAGTGAGGTATCTCTCTGTGTCAAAGGTCCCTCTTCCTCCTGGTCTGCTGATTGGGTGTGCATGCAAGAGAGAAACACCACCTGTGTCAAAACTTGGCCCCGAGAGTTAAGGAAGTCTGTTTCCTTAGTTAACATAGCATCTGGAAGAAATAGAAAATGGCTGTTTCCTAATTACCGTCAGAGTGTATTAAGCCAACATTGGTGTATATTTTTCTGCCCTTCGTGCACTCAAAGACTGGAAGAGAAACTGCTCCCTTCACATCATGTCTGTGAATTATTCCAAGAATTGCTGGGTGCACAATAGTCAGACACTATTTGACTCTGTCAAGATTGATAGTCTGCCTTATCACTGGTGGGCCTCAGAAGCTGAGGCTATCTCTACAAATCTAACTTAATTGCCTAATGCATTTATATTGGTTGACTAGCTTGTTGCAGTCTGCATAGCTGGATTGTTTAATATATTTTCTTTGTTCTGCTAATGACCTGAATATACTGATAAAGTCTCAAAATGTACAAAGAACACTGACAAAGAATATCAGTTTCTTATTAAAGCAACTGGCCCCGGCTGTTGCTTTTCTGCTGCTCCAGTCAGTCGTTCTCAGCAGCTCATTACCATGCTGTCTGCCCAGATCTAACAGACCACTGTCTGTCCAGGAAGCAATGGTCTTCTGTTTGCTTCTTATGAAAACATCAACTTTTAAACATTTTGAATGAAGAAAACTGACTTTTTAGAATTTTTTACAGTCTGGCTTTATGGAGCACAGCAAATCGCTTGGGTGTTACTCAAACTATCTTTTCAATAATTAATCCTTTCTTCTGAACAAAGTTAATAACTTCAGTTTTAGAACAACTCCACTTCTTTGTAGCTCAAATGAAGCCTGGTGTAAACATCAGCATCCTGAAGAATTGTCTGATGTCAAAAAATATAGGCAGAGCTATCTTAACTGAAAAATTTTCAGATCAAATATAAAGAGCAAATTCAATTTTAATTTACTTTTTCATAAAATTTAATTATCTCAAAGATGGAGTTCTTTTATTTATTTTTCATTGAGGTAACATTTGTTTACATCATTTTGTATTTTGGAATTATGTCTGCTTGGGGAGCGGGTTATTGATTTAAACTTCTACAGATGTATATTTTCACCCGTATCCACCACCAATGCCCACCCACCGTGTTCCATTTGGATCCCATTTCTCTTCTCCTACCACCCTGTCACCCTTCTTGTTGCCCCAGTTCTGAAATCAGATGTCAAGAGTTTACTATTGGTTTAGTTTTTTAACAGACTCTTTCTTCGATATGCCTAAATCCCATCAAGAAGTGAAATCATCTGGTATTTGTCTTTCTGTTTCTGACTTGTTTTGCTTAGCATTATCCTTTCCAATTCTATTCATGTTGTAAATGACAGGAGTTCATCATTTTTATAGCTGAGTAGTATTCCGTGTGTGTGTGTGTGTGTGTGTGTGTGTATGCATGCACATTTTTCAGATCTAGTCCTCCATCTTTCGGCACTTAGACTGTATCTAGAGCTTCGCAACTGTAAATAGGGTGTAATGAACAGAGGAGTGTGTGTATGTCTTTGAATTAGTGTTGTTTATATTTTGGAGTAGGTACCTAGGAGTGAAATTGCTGGGTCAAATGGTAGGTTTATTTTTTAATATTTTTAGAAGCTTCCATAGGGGCTGGACCAGTCTACATTCCCATCAACTATGTATGAGTGTTCCTTTATCTCCACATCCTCATCAGCACTTGTTGTTTTGGCCTTTTTTGGTGTGAGGCATTCTCAAGAGTGTGAGATGGAATGCCTTTGTGGTTTTGATTCACGCATTTCCCTACTATACATGACAATGAACTTTTTTTTTTCATGTGCAAATTGGCTGTTTGGAAAAGTGCCTGTTTAGTTCTTTTTTCCATTTTTTTATTGATTTTTTACTTTATATTTACTATATTGATTTTTAGTTTGTTATAGTTCCATTTGCTTATATTTGCTTTTTGCTTCTCTTGCTGTGGAGGACAAATCACCAAAGATGTTTCTGAAACCAAAATTGTGGAGTATTTTGCCTCTTATCTTCAGTGTATCTTATAGTTTTAGTAATTATAGCCATTTCTTTCATCCATTTTGAGTTAAATTTTGTGTAGGGAGTGGGATAGTGGTTCAGTTTTCCCAACACCATTTGTTGAAAAGAGTTTCCTTTGTCCAATGTATTTTCTTGGCAACTTGTCATAAATTAACTGTCCATATTTCTGGACTTTGAAACCCATTTCATTGGCCTTTGTGTCTGCTTTTGTTTTAATACTATACTGTTTTGATTATTATATTAATAGCTTTTTAGAATAGTGGGAAGACTAAGGGTAGGATACTGCCACACTTCCTCTTTATTGTCAGATCATTTTGGCTAGTTGGGGTCCTTTGCAGTGCCATATGAAACCAGTATTGTTTGGAATTCCATTGGGGTTTTTGTAAAAATTGCATTGAATCTTTATATTGCTTTGGATTGGGTGATTTTTTTTCTTAAAGATTTATTTATTTATGCATACTGAACTGGGGTACAGGCCAGGGGTGCAGGGATGGTGAGAGGATTCACCAGTGACAGAGTAGGGAGCAGAGCAGGCAGATTGACAAAGTACACTGCTGAGGGGAGCAGTGGGTGAGACAGGAGAGGTCTGCTGGGCCATCTGGGTCACCTGTAGGGCCAGGGATTGAACTCACACTGAAGCATCTGCTGCTAGCTTCCAGTGCTGCATCCTTCTGTTGTGTCACAGGAGGACCATGGGTTGGATGATTATTTTAACAATGTTCTTCCAACCTACTGGCAGGAAATGTCTTTCATTGTTTTATGTTTTTTTCTATTTCTTCAGCAATGTTTTACAGTTTTCATAGTATAAATTCACCTCCTTTGTTAAGTTTACTCTGCATTTAATTATTTTGCATTGCAAATGTGATTTTTTTCTGGATTTCTTTCTCTTCTAGCTTGTTTGCATATGAAAGCAAAACTGATTTTTACCTATTGATTTTGTACCATATCACTTTACTAGTTTGATTAATTATTTCAGGTACTTTTTAGTGGCATCTTTAGGGCCTTCCGCATATACTATCATGTTATATGCAAATAATGAAAGTTTTACTTATTTCCTAATTTGGGTTTCCTTTTATGTTTTTCTCTTGCTTATTTATCTAGGCAGGATTTCTAATGCTATGTTGAATATTAGTGGTGACACCTGATATCCTTGTCTTGTACTATTTTTCAGTCTTTCCTTCCTTCAATTTCACTAATTTAGTCTTCTATTTTGCAGTAGAATGCTTTCACAGATAACTGCAGAATTTTTTAACTCCTTTGCTGATCTTTTTGCATCATACAACTCCCATATTTTCTTCATTTTCTCCCATATCTTTATTTCATTAATTGCATTTCTCACGTGATTCACTTTTTTTCTGCATTTTCTCCCATTATTGAATTTCTCCATAACAATTTAGAATTATTTATCTTATAGGAAGGGAAGAACTTTTATGTCTTTGTGTTTGGGTTCTGAAGACTTGATTTCTCTTTGTGGCAACATATTCCCTTGAGGTTTCAAATTGCCTTGTTCTGTGGGTTTTTGTTCTGCCCAGTTTTAGTACTTTATTAGTACTTTAGGCTAAGTAGAAATGGTCATCAAACAGCTCCTCCTTAATTTTCCCCCTGTGCTGGGCTACACAGTTGTCCTTGACTGAAGTTTCTTTATGAGCATAGATAGAAGTTGTTCACAGAGAGGGGGCAATGAGTGGTGAGCCCGTCTCTTCTCCTGCAGAGGAGAGAGAGGGCTGTGGGCATGACACTAGTCTCTGGAGGCCCACTGCCTTTAATCCCCCTGTTGAAAAGTCTGTGTGTGTGACATGCCCAGTAGTGGCCCTAATCAAACTAGAGAAGTTCACTGTGGCCTCCTCCAGCCTTGAGTTGGGGGAAAGGTCAGTGTCACAGATGCTCTTGGAAGGTCAGAGACCTTGCCAGGGAGCACCACGTGGCTTTCACTACTGCTGAATCTGGTCCCTAGTCACTCGAGTATCCCTGGTGAACTGTCAAGCAGATTATGTTCTATGAATTATGTTCTCTACTTCCCAGACCAGTAGAAGATCCTGTAGGTCTGGGGTGGGGAGGAGCTGGAGAAAGGCCAATAGCCCCCCCAGTGAATGTGCATAGTTCCTGACTTACTGTTTTTCAGTCTTTCCTTCCTTTTCTCATGGTTTCTGGCTCTTCTTCTTGCTTCAAGACTGGACCTTACTTCCCAGCTCCATTCTAGATGCGACTGCTCTCTCCAGGCATTTATCCTCAGCATCCCAAAGGAAAACCACAACTCGAGGGTCCTGTCTGCCTAACATCTTCCTGAGGGCTGGGTGTTTTTTAGATTATTTTTCCCCCTACAGGAGCAGATTATATGTGACTTGTAAAAGAATAATTACAAATTTATTAGTACTTTAGGCTAAGTAGAAATGGTCATTTGTTGTTATGGATCATTTTGGTTTTGGCTTGTTAATTTACTTTGGATTTTTGGAATTTTGTTTTATATTAATTTTTATCCTTTTTTAAGAAAGAGTAAAATTGATTATAGACTTTCACTTATATTAATTATATCCCAAGTGGGTAATTTGCTTTTTGAAAGGTAAGAGGGAAAATGATTTTCAGAATATGAAAGAAAAAAAATCACTCCCCTGGGTTTGATGTTGCTTGAGGTGTTTGTGCTTGTGGTAGATGCATTTTTATGTGTATTTATAATTTATTCTAATGAACAGCTGACATTGTTTTAAGGCATGAAGAAAGACTGAGCTAATTGCACAGTTGGAATCATTCAAGAAAACCTCTGTTATATTCTAGTTCCAACCTCAGAGACAGGATTTTCCCAGTTTAGCTTCCAACTTCACCCACGGACAAAACTATAGAGAGAGGGTGGCTGACAAAGACACCTTTCTTTCTTTATTCCTCATTTGCTCTCTGCTATGAGGCACACCTTTTCTCTCATAGCAAATATACAAACTCCCATTATCCTCCAATCTGATACAAGTAGGCCAAATTAGCAGTAACCATTATATGTCAAGCACATTGAGGGATATATGAACAATCAAAATATGAAGTGATAGTCTTTATCCTCCAAGAACTTGCTGTCTTTTTTTGTGTTTATGTATGTTCATAGTCCCTGTTTATGCATATTGTGGGAATATACTAGACATAAAATTATACTTGAAAACAAAAACAATATAGACTTTAGGAAATGGGATGCCAAATTCAAATAGGAATACATAAGCCAGAATTGTCTTTTTTGCTGCTTTCTATTCCATATCCATCTTGAAGATCTTGTGAGGCCCTTAAGCCAGGAACTTATGGGAGAGAGACATTCTCAGGTAGAACTTTGATATCTTCAGTGGAAATGCAAGGATGCCTGGTGTTGATCCAAGTCAAGTAGAAACTAAAATGTGCTTCTTCCCTTGACCTCACCAAATGCTCATCCACCTTCACATTTATTCAATCTTCATAGTCATCCTCTATGGCAAATAGTAGTGGACATATCCAAATAACAGATAGCAAACTGAGAGTGAGGGGATAAGGTAATGTTGCTGGGTTCACACAGGTGGAAAAGGTCTCACACCTCTGCATTCTCCCTCAGTCCATCAAGGTCTGATGGAATAGCAGAAGAACATGAAGTTTCCAAATGTGTGTCTACATCATAGCCAAGCATATGGCATGGTGGCAGAGCATGCTGACCCTGAAGGACATCAGTCTTGTTAAGACAAGACTTGTCTTGTTAGATTTGGGACCTTGGTCTCTGTGTTGACTTTTTTGAGTTTGACTTTCTCACTATGACATGGTGGGGACACTAGCACCACTTTCTCAGAGTTGCAGTGTGCATTGGGTTAGTAGTGCATGGAAGCCACTTAGCTCAGTTTCTGGAGAATAAATAAATATATACTAAAACAGTACTTACTGACACTCCAGTGCTTTTATTGTCATAGCTTCATGCTTTCAGTTTAGGGAGTACTGGTTTGAGAGTTTGAGAAATATTAGAAATTCTTCCTTTGTGACCAAAATCAGTGGTCACAAAATCAATGGTCACAAAGGAAGACAAGCCAAACTCAAACCCAAGAGGTTATACTTCTGGATAACTAGAGGCAAGGATCCCATGCCTAGCCTTTCTTTTTACTTTCTCACTTTGAAGCATCTACACTATTCTTCTGCATTCATTTGTACCTGTATGTTGATCAGTATATTTTTTCCTTTCTCCACAGCTTTAACAATGAGCACAGGAATAACTTGGAAGAGAACTGTCTTTGTAAGGGGTAGACCAGTGGTTTTGGAGAAAGGGTAGAATTTTCTTAGCTACCTATAGGACAATAGAGGCTATCCCCACAATAGTGGGTTTTATGCATGTCACAGTACCATGTCTAGATCTTGTACAACTCTGTGTGCTGGCCATACAAAAAGGAAAAAGCCACATGGATTCATTTGTCACAGTGCATGCTATCATTGCCTTTACACTGGAGCATAAATGCAGTCTCAATGTGTGCTTGCCACTGTCTTGAAAACCAGGTTGTACCAATCTATGAAGAATATGGGTCATTTTTGTACATTTCTAGAAAAAAGTCACTGCTCTAGATTCTGTGTATGGTGTATAGCAATTTATATGAAATACTGTATATGTGTGTGTGTTTGCATATGCAGATGAAAGAAGCTATGACATTATATAGCTATGACACTGCTTTAGTCTCCTCCCCATCACATTCTTCTAGTTGAGAGTCAGTTTGGTTGAAGATTCCCATTGTCAGCATGTCTCACCTTCTGTGTTATATTTCAAGACTTTCAAGAGACAAAAAGAAAAAGTCTTCTGCATAAAGTTGATAGTCCCTGATGTATGTACTCCTAAACAACTCCCGAACTCTGTTATTCAAGTTTCTTGGCTGGAACTTTCTTCATTCTAAACTCCCTTTAAATTCTAACCCTAATAAATGGTTGGGTATCTAGCTACTTCTGGTCTGGATCTCCTTTCTTAGCTCACTGTTAGACTCTCTACCCTCGAAGGCAGCATGATCTCAGTCCATTGTCTGCTGTCGCTGTCAGTCAGGGTAAATGTGACCTATGTTAGCAGTACTGACCCTAGCAAACTCCATAAGGGCAATTTGACTTTTAGGTAGTAGCTGTTATTTACAAAAGGCAGAAACTGATGAATATGGCTGTCATGTTTTTACTATGAAAAGTATAGCTACCAGGTAGACTCAAATGTTGAGATTTATGCTTCTTTGATCAGGCATTAGAATGATCCAATAATCTCAATCTTCCACTTTTTTTTTTATCAAAACTTCAACATGATCACTTTTCCTTAGTTATGATAAGTGTGTCTTTGAACATGAAGCAGAAACAATTATAATTAAGGGGGAAAAGAAAGAGCTATGTTTGAAGTCTAAAACTTCATAAACACAAGATATTTTAATAAGCATTTTGTTGATTACCTATTGTATTTGGTATAGGAGTTAAAGATAAATAAACATATCCTTAACACCAAGTAACTCATAGCCTGATCTTGGCAGAGGTATGGAGCCAACTACATTTTAGATCAGACTTTATCCAGACAATTCTTTTTTTTTTTTTTTTTTATTTATTCATATAGAACTGGTGTAAAGGCCAGAGATGCGGAGGGTGAGAGGATTCACCAGAGACAGATTGGGGAGCAGAACAGGCAGATCGATGAAGTACACTGCTGAGGGGAGCAGCGGGCGGGTCAGGAGAGGTCTGCCGCGCCAAGTGGATCTTCTGCGGGGCAGGCAGGAATCGAACTCATGCGGAAGTTGCTTAAGCTTCTTAGTGCTGTGCTTTAACCCACTGCGCCACCAGGGAAGGACCATATCCAGACAATTCTTATGGCCTTAATCAATTAAAAGAGCAAATTGTAAATTTAGCTTGCCATAGATTGACTAATACTGTAATTAAGCTTTGTCATAGATTGGCTAATATTGTAAATGGTTTATTCTAAAAGTGTACAAGGTCTTGGGACACATGTCTCTCTTTATACAGACTCATATGGTTGATCACTATATTCATAACACCATCACCAGGACTTCCAGCCACAGCTGCCTAACGTCTGTCAATCTTTTTCTGTCACTCTTGAGAACTGTAGCACATATATAGAACCAGTGGGAGTCATTTTCATATTTTGAGAATGGTAGACTGTTGCTCACTCTTTTTTAATGCAAAAATGCATGTACATGGGAATAATTATAGTTTCATAGCAAAATTTAGGGGAATATGCAGATTTCCTCCATAACCTTCTACTGTACATAAACAGATTCCTCATTGACAACATTACCCACCACAATGGCACATTACAATCCATGAGCTTATACTGGCACATCATCATCACCCAGAGTAGGGCTCACTCCTGGTGATGTAGGTTCTTTGGGTCTGAACAACTATGCTTCTTTATCTAAGTGTTTTACCTATATGGTATGATGGTGAAAATGAAAAGCATTATTTCCTGCTATTGAGAGCAAGAATTGGTAGCTTATTTGAGAAGGGATATCTGCAACTGGAAGAGCTTTGTTTACCTTGTCTCCATTCCCCACCAGCAAATGCTACTCTCAAAAAAAAAAAAAAAAAAGAGAGAGAGAGAGAGAGATAGAAACTAAAGGAAGGAGATGCATTACTTTATGAATTAACTCCCCCAGTGTGGGTACACATGGTGCTGGTCACTGTCTTCGCTGTGACTCTTAAGGCTCTTGGTTGTTTGGATTAAGATGGGGCTGCAGGTCAGAGGTGGACAGGCTGACTCACTTTTTCCAGTATTTGAACAGCTACAGTTTGACTTCTTTATTGGATTGATAATGAGGCCTAATTAAAATCATTCTATTAAGCATCTCGATCGTCATTAATTTTCATTGGTGCATGAGCTCACGATTCCTGGTCCTGAAGGAGCCATAAGCTTGCCCTGAAATGTCTAAACTCCAACACTTCTCAGCTTTCCTCTAGGGTCTGTTTCCTATTCCCACCTTCCCTACAAGCAGAGGCCAGGCACGCTATTTTGAAATACTAGTGAAATTTTCAGTGGAGAACAATAAATGTATGTTAACTTCAAGGAAGGCAGACACTCCTGAGAGGTTCTTGGGGGCCTTAATAAAGCATTTCAAGGAAGCAGAGTATCGAATTAATTCTTTTTTTTGTGCTAAAAACATTAAGGTATTTAAATGTGTTATTCTAATCCCTGTTTCAGCCTGGGAACAGAAGGATCTAATATCTCTTATTTAAATCCCAGTCTTCCTAGACTGCTCCATTCTTTACAACTAGCATAGGAAGAAACAGCCTGTAACCAGTTGATTTCAGTGAATATAAAACCATATAATTCGCCACATACGATCTATTAACTTTTTACATAAAATGTGGTTGCCCAGACCTTATAGTGAGGTATATTCTACCTCAGTTCATGGGGATGTCAAGATTTCAGAAGCTAGGCTCCCATCTAAGCGCCACTTTAATTGTTTTGTTTCCTGGACATGTGATAAAATTGTCATGGACACAAGGGCGATGCATAAATTCTAGTCTCCAAGCAGGGTATACTTGTTTCAAAGCAAGCCCTTTCTTAGCTACAGAGTAAAGTGATCTTGGGCAGCCAGAGTGTCCTCCCTTTCTCTGAGAGCCACTCTGAAAGCTTCAGATGCACACAGCATTTATGGCCATGGTGCAGGATCGGGTTATAAGGTTTTTGTTCAGTTAATAAAGAGTATCAAGTTTCTCCTCAGCTCCAAGGTTGGATAGAAGAAAGTGCCCACAAGATAGTGAAGACAGCCCCCAATGATGTTTTGATGAAGATCAGAAGTTATATGTGGTCTCTTCCCCAAATTGTTATTACAATTTCTGCCCTCTAAATCTTTGTTGAAGGAATATTTAGAATTTAGAATCAAGATTTTTCATTCTTATAAGGGGCGACTTATAAGGGGTGTCTGGAAAATAGTCCCAGCATTCTAAATATTTAAACTTTAGGTAACCCATAGAATGTGAAAGTGCAATATATTGTGATCAATCTATTAGCAAAATTGTTTTTCAAGGTATAATTAAGATTCTATTTTGTTCAGCGTGTATTTTTTTTTCTATCACTGAATCAGTGTACCACTTCAAACTTTTTATTGCATATTGACAATCTTTAAACAACAAGGATCTTATTGGTAGTAAATGTTGCTATATTGTTATAATGACAAATTTTTATAAACAGTATTTTTTAAAACTTTCAGTTTCTCTCTTGCTTCAACCAGCCATCTCCCCTCTACCACCACCATTTGCCCTTTTTAAAAGTAGCTTATGAAAGAGAGCTCTACCTGGAGTTGAGTTATACCTAAAGGTCTATTTTTGAAGTGTGGAGATATTTAACTTCAGTGTTTCTGGAAACTGAATACTGATAATTTATAATAATCTTTGTGGTTATAGGATGCCATAGAAATATTAAACTTTCTGCAATTTGACCTTAACACATACCCAGATTCCTAAAATAATCATTGAATGGTACTTCCATGACATAAAGCAAATGACAGTCCATCATTGCTTTGGACTTTTCCTGGTGCAGTCAGAATTGTGCTGTGTCCAGAGCACACAACCAAACTTCAGTGTAATTGAAGGGGACAACACATTGCTGGTCACTAGCAAGACACAGGAAATGGTATTAAACTATTCGTACTTCAGCTGTACCAAATTAAGTAATGTCATTAGTACTTCTAGCTCTTAGGTTGGTTGCTCAACAAACTCTGTGGCTTGTTGGCATGTATTTCACTATGGTGGCTGAATCACATTATAGTCATTTCATGCAAAATTTTATCACCATTAAAGAGATGTTCATTATTTTATTCAATCAACAAGTTAAATGCTTACTCTGCAAGGCATTGTGTTGAATAGTTATTAATCGGACAAAGAAACCGAGGTATTTGAGATTGTGGTAGAATGTTATTTTAGACTTATAGCATTGTGCAGGTAGCAAATGCATGGTGAGATGCTTAAATATAAAGGATTTGGATGATTTACATCACCTGACATTCCTGAGAACACTTGTAAAGACTTGGTAAGCTTGTGTCTGTAAAGCCCTCAAAGTGCTTATGCAAGATGATATGTGGGGCTAACCATTGGCTTATAATAGTCAAAGCATTAAGATTGAAAGAAACGGGAAGTAGACTGTACTTAGGCGTTAGCCTTTCTCAGGAGAGCCCTATGTGAAAACACGATTATAACCAATATGTCATTTAGCACTCTCAAGGAAAAAAAAATCTGTAATAAGCCTATTATATGTTTTAAGATTATTAGTAGAAAACAGACTAAAACCAATGCAGTGTGTCCCTGCATCACAGAAAAGGTGAGGTGTTTGAACTAACTTCAATGGACAGTAAATTCAGATTCATAGAATTGTTCATTTATTTTAGTATTGCTTTTATTCTCTCCATGAGTAGAAATCTTTCAGTTATATACCAATAGCATGTTGTTATTTATATGAAAGTGAATATATTTTTGTTTAAGTAGAACTGTTTTTTTTTTTTTTTCTTGTTATAAAGATTAGAGATTTGTTTGCTCTTAGAATCATGACTTTGGTAGCTAGTCACTATTTAGTGAATGTTCACTCGGTCAATCCTTGGGCTAGCATTTACAGTGGAGTGAGGAAATGACCAGAAATGAATGATACTAGCCTTGTTTTTGTGAAAGTTAAAGAGACAAACATATCCCATATAGGTGATGTTGAACATTTTTTTAATTGTATTCTTTGTTGAGTTGTTTGAGTTCTTTGAAGGCCTTCACTGTCAACTGCTTGTTAGGTATATGATTTGAAAAATATTTTCTCCCATTAAGTAGGGTGTTTTTGTTTTAATGATAATTTCTTTTATGCAAAAGCTTTTTAATTTTATGTATTCTCATTTGTTTATTTTTGCTTCTGTATTCCTTGCATTTGAGTTGAATGCCATTGAAATTAGTTTAAGAGTGTCTTGTCCATGTTTTCTGCCATGTATTTTATAGATTCCAGTCAGATTTACACACCTTTAACCATTTTGAGTTAATTTTTGCATGCTCTAAGAGAGTCAGCTATTTTTATTTCTTGCATGTAACTGTCTTAATTTTCCCAGCACCATTTGTTGAGGAGAATTTCCTTCCTCCGTTATATACTCCTGGCTCCTTTGTCATAGATTAGCTTTATTTCTAGGCTTTTAGTTCTATTCCATTGGCTTGTCTATTTTTATCCAGTACCTTGCTTTTTGATTACCACAGCCTTGTGGTATAATTTAAAGTCTGAGAGCATTTAAGTCCATTCCTCTTTTTTTTTTTTGTTCAGGAATTCTTTGACTATTAATGTTTCATGTAGTTCCATATAAATTTCAGTAATTTTTGCTACATTTATTTGAGGAATTCTATGAAATATTTGATAGGTTTGCTGAGAGACATTTTAACAATATTAACTCTTTCAACTCATGAGTATAGGCTATATTTCCATTTTTTTGTGTCTTTTACTTCTATTAGTAATGTTTTCAGTGAATGGGTATTTCATCTCCTTTGTTAGGTTTATTCCTAGGTACTTAGTAATTTTTGATGCTACTATAAATAAAATTGTCTTCTTCACTTCTTTCTTTCCTAGTTCATTATTTGCACATTGTTTTCTATTGATATGAATAATTTTGTATATTGGCTTTATAGCCTACCACTTTTCTACATTGATTTACTTTTTCTAACAGTTTTTAGTGGCATCTCTGAGGTTTTTTTTTTAATGCATATTATCATGTCATCTGCAAAATAATGTCGCTTTTTTTTTTTTTAACAATTTTAGACTCTTTTTATAGCGGTCTCTTGCCTCTACCAGTTTGTGATAGTGTTACTTCATCTTTTCTGATTTGAATTCCTTTTATAACTTTCTTTTGCCTAATGCTCCAGCTCCCAATATTATATTGAATAGCAGTGGTGAGAGTGGATATCCTTGTTGGGTACCCATTTTTTCTTAGAGGAATAGCTCTCAGTTTTTTACCATTTAGTATGACGTTATCTATGGTTTCTCATAAATGTTTCTTCTTCTATCCCCATTTTATTGAGAGTTATTATCATCAATAATGTGTACTGTAATTAAATGTTTTTTCGGCATCTGTTGATATGACCATGTACTTTTTTATTTTTCATTTGTTGATGAGGTAGAATACATTGATTGATTTTCAGATGTTGTACGTTCCTTGCTTTCCAAGAATAACTACTGTGTGGCCATGATATATGATACTTTTGATGCTTTGTTGAATTTTTTGGCTCTGATTTTGTTGAGGATTTTCACATGTGTGTTCACTATGGGAATTGGGATATTGATATGTAGCCTTTTGTTTTTGGTGATGTCCTTGTCTGAATTTTGATATCAAAGTAACATTAGCCTCTTAAAATATATTTGGAAGCATCCATTTCTCCTCAAACTTTGGAAGAATTTGAGAAGGATAGGTCTTTGAAGGTTTGCTTAGAACTCACTTGTAAAACTGTGTGGTCCTGTGCTTATATATTATTTTTCATTTAATATTGAAACAGCTAAAATCCAAACTGCTACAAGAAATAAAGTATAATGTAATATTTCATTATTTTTAATAAAAGAAATCTTTAAGAAGGATGTTATCTTAAGTCAGTGGAAAATAGAAATACAATTATCTTTTTGGTTTCTACATTGTTAAAAATATTGTGGAGTCTTGAATTCCTAATCGTGTTTAATGTTTCCCCCCTCATCCTCTTATGTGTAGAAAACATTTTAAGTGAAATTCCAACCTAGGTTTTAAACTTAGTTATTGTTTTAAAGTCAAAGAAGAGGCTTTACATGCAAAGCTTGACTTAATGTTTTTGTTAATTATTTGTTAAATATTACTTTTTGAAAATTTTATATGTATCTTGTGCTATGATAATATAAGTATAACTAATTAAAACATTTGAATAAGAGAGAGCTTTGATCTTGTCCTGGTCAAGCTTTGAACTTGATCCACAGACAAGCATCAACATCAATTGAATGCTTGTTAAAGTGCACATTCTTGCGCTCTACCCCAAACTTTCTAAATCAGAATCTTTATTTATTACAAATTATTACAAATTCTGATAATCAAAATCTGAAACTCAGAAATGCAGGCCAGTGATCTTCAAACTTCCTTTTTAGTTATCAGGACTGTCTCTGTGCAATAAAGAAGTCTGTAAATATAATTGGTAAAATGGTGAATCTGGTTAACTAGTAAGTTATAGTGGCTCTCCTTGAAGTTCTTTTGAGTGTCTCTATGTGGAATTTTTTAACTCCCTTGGCTCAGTGGAACTCAGTTTACAAATCAGAAATTGAGGTCTAGCCATGCTTTGACAAATGGGGCAACTGAGCTCTGAAAAGGAAAGGCACTTGTATTCAGATGAAATTGCAAGATCAAAATTTAGAGACTTAGTTTGAGACACAGATAACTTAGTGCATGATCACTAATTCTATGAAAGCAGTTGTCAAGGTTTTAATTAAGCATTATATTTTAATTTCAGGAATTAAGCATTATAGTTTAAATTTCAGGAACTCATATTCCTCAAAATGTGCTAATCTAGATTGAATATCTAGTTGATGAATATCTTTGATTGTATATTTTTATTCATTAAGTGCCAAGGTAGATTATGAAAGTGTCCTACACACCTAATTAGGCTTAGATATGGGCTGGGATTTTTATTTAACAGGTTGAATGTTTTATATTCTGGAAATACTTAATATGTGTGACATGATTCCTGGTTATGAATTAAGATTAAAAAAAGAGGTGGTTTGTGCATTGTGGTAATCTGGCAAACTAAAGTAATATGTATGGCTAAAGTGTAATGGTGTATAATCAGTTCTGTTGAAATTAGCTGTTTGACATCTGTTTTGAACCCCTAGTGTACGCTAGAAATATTTCTCAAGGCATTATAGCTGAGGGCAAAAAAAAAAAAAAAAAAAAAAAAAAAAAAAAAGATGAGAATTTCATGCTTGAAAACATTGGGATATAAGTTGGTTTGTAAACCCCCATCAGGTTTTCTCTTTATTTCTCTTTATTTTTGTTTTTTTTTTTTGGGAAAAGGCAGCTGTTGGACTTTTATAGATTTTACTTTAAATCGTTAGAATTGTGACCCTGCTTACTTGAGATCCTGTTCCCAGAATGGCAAATGTAGTGAGTATATTGATTTTCTCCTTGTCTCATGTTGACTGACTTATTGTTAAACCACCTAACAAAACATCAAGAACATTAACAACCTCAAAGAAACTTTAAATTTATTTAGGAATCTATTCCACTACCACAACTCTTTCAACTTTGCATAGTGTGATATGTAGGCAGCTGAGCTGTCTATCCCACAGACTTCCTTTTCCCCTTGAGGCTCTTTCTACAGACCACAACAGATTTGCTAATAAAGAAGCCAACTTGCTTGATTAGCTGGGTGACAAGTGGAATCTCATGGAGTTAGTTCTTAGACCTCTTTGCTTTTTAAGTGTCTTTTCAGTATAGCATGATAGCTTCGTGGAAGCAGAAGAAAATTTGGAGATTGAATGATGGCACAGGAGGTGAAATTCCACCTTAGCAAGTGAATAATTGTTGTTTGAAGTACAACTAATATAAAAGATGAAGAGAAGTAGTGAATGTAGAGGTTACAAGATTCTCTGGGTTCATGGAACCCTAGTGTCTCAGTAATTTCATTGCAGATTCCCTAGGAAAAAAAATTTTTTTGAACAGTTTTGAACTAATAAGTAGACATGGTCAAACAATTTAAGAATTACTTTTGTCCTAACAATTTAGCAGACATTTGAAACAGTAATGGGTAATATTGAGAAAAATTCAACTTCTCTTTTCTTTAAATAACCAAAATCACTTGCTGATGATATGTATGGTTGCATGTGATAAGCACTGCACAGCTTCTCAAATTTTGTAGTAATAATAGTCTCCCTCATTTACAATTCTACATTTATTTTTTATGTGGCATTTGTACTTATACAATCACAGAAATTCAGCTTCATGAATATATACCATGAAAAGGAAATGTAGCATGATCTGATACTGAAAAAGTGAGCTTCCTTGAACTAGTATTTTGTACCATTACCTGAAAGATATTGCTGTTTCCCCCTTAAAAATTTATATTTCCCACTGTAGCAACTGAGGACACCTAAACACAATTTGAGAACCATGGGTAAGATGGCACATAATTCTCAATCTCTATTTTCTTTCCAAACAATTGAGATTTTTGTAGGTGGGATAGGAGACAACACTTGCTAGTCAATATAATGGTTTCACATGAATAGATCAAAATCGTAAGGTGGGTGACTCTCATTTTACCTGTTTCATAAATGAAAAGATAAGGATTCATAGCATTATTTTTCCTGTTTAAGTAGTTAGTGTGTGACACAGGGAAAGTGCATAGTTATTTAACCCTGCATACTAGATTGTTTTCTCTATATCACATTTGATTTTTTATTCCACCAGATTAAAAAATGGCATGAGAAATCACATTTGCATAGCAAATTAGACTTGTGAGCTACATCTGCCAATAAAAATTTAATGAGAGAGTAATTTAAAGTTTGTACAAACTTAGAATAGATACAGCTCATATCTCTGCATGTTAAAATTGCTTATGTTTAGTAAGCTAAATAATAAACAGTAGTAAAGATTCCAGTAATCTCACTTCAAGCTACAATTAAATCTGTCATCTGCTAGAGGGAAGTGGTGATTCTCTTTATTCTACTCTCAGCTGTCGAGAAGGTCATACATAGAAGCTATTTTTAAGTTCTAAAGCATGCCTATTAAAATTGGTTGAGGGATTTGAGACTGTTTAGCCTGTAGAAACTGGGCTTTAGGAGGATGTGGTATTTTTATTCTTAATTTTTCAAAGAATAGTTATAGTCATTCTATGCTAGCACAAAGAGCAGAATTGGTACTTTTAAGTATGCTTATGAACAACAAAAATTGTAGTAATATTTTTAATGTTTGCAACCGCCTCAGAAGACAGTAAATTCCTATCATTGAAAATCGCTGTTAAAAAAGATTTTCTAAAAAGAAACTTTTTCAATTCTTGGATTGTATTTTCCTAATTGCTAATTTTTATTTCCTTGTAACTGATCAAAGAATCTTAGAAGATGTGTGCATTTATTTTGCTTGTCTAACTCAACACATTTCTTTCCAGAACTGGTAAAATTAAAATTTTCTGTTAGAAACAGGTGTTTGTATGAGTTGAAGGCTGCAAGAGAGGTTTTAGTTCTACTGGAAAGTCTTTGAGTTTCCATTTTAGTGTACAAATCTCTGTGGGTGCTGCCTACAAACTCTTGGGAAACCTAGAAAGGTCTTTTGCTCTGTTTGTGTATATGTGTGTTTAGGGATTCAAAGTTTATGTGTCAGTTTCCCAAACCAAATATCAGTTCACCAATTCAGAAGTTAAAATAAGTAATACTGAGGTATCAATTGTTTTATCATGTTGTTGTATTCTCTGATCTTATAATCTATAATATTGCTGTGTCCCACATAGACTTTTATGGAGACTTCTTCCCAGACAACTTGAAGCCTTGTGATAAATAGCGTACTTTTTGATTTCTGTGGAAACAACCCTTCTTGGGCTAAGGCTGCCTTCTCCTTTAAAATTTTGCTCATTACAGTTCTGCTTTAGTTGACCTCCTCCCCCTGTGAAGCCTCTTCTCAAATCCTTCTGCCTTGGCTGCCCTTCAAACACTGTCTCAAACTCTGGGTGGAGGTGGAAAAGTCTTTTTCTTTCCTCTCATTCTAGTGCTTTTTCTGTATTTCTCAAGCCCTGCCAATTTTCTTAACCTTCTGTTAAAGCAGGCTTCATAGAAAACTCCCCAGTGTATGATGTACATCAAAACAAAATGGACTTGGGCTAGTTTTCTGATTTATTAGGGAGTGATTTCGGTTTCCTAAGACTGTTGTATCTAGCTTAACTGCCTTTATTATTCAGGAAGACACAGATGTCCCTATGAATTCATGTTAGGCTCCAAGTGAGCAGAGTGATTACAAATAGGATGTCAAACAGTGGGATTTCCATAAAATTTTTTGAAAAAAGTGTTTTGAGTTAGTTTTGAGTTGTGTTTTTCATCTGACGCTGGCAGAAACTTGAAAGCTACAAGCTACTGTTTTCTGAAATTTTTGCACATAAGCATAAAATGTATGTATTGAATTTGGAAATTATCCAATATCTACCCCTCTAATGCAGCTAAATGTACATTGCAGTTATTTTGTGGATAATCATAATTTCCTTTTCTTCTCTTACAGAGTGTCTCCTCTACAGAAGTCTGAGATAGTGGATGTGGTTAAGAAGCGGGTAAAGGCCATCACCCTTGCCATCGGGGATGGTGCCAATGATGTTGGAATGATTCAGACAGCCCATGTGGGTGTGGGAATCAGTGGGAATGAAGGCATGCAAGCGACCAACAACTCGGACTATGCCATTGCACAGGTCAGAGGCTTGGTTGACCAGTTGTCCTATTCTGTTGCTAGAGATGTCAGCTGGATGTGAAAATTTGGTTGGTGTTTGACTATTACTTCAACCCTAATAACGCTGCCACCCATTTTAATGTTGCATCTAAATGAAAGCACCAGTACATTTAGATTTCTCTGTAGTCTTGATCTTTTGCAGCTTGGGTTTTGTTTGTTTTTGGCCAGCTGTGGGGTTGGCTGAACTTTCTGTCATCCAAACAAGGCTTCATTCCTTGAAAGACTAGATGGCCCATGACCCTTCTAGAGTAATAATCTCTTATCCTTAACTCCAATATCTGCTTTTATTTATGCCATATTGTGCCAGAAAAACAGCTGTGTTTATAACATTTATTCTCTGCAGTTTCAACCCCGGCATCTCACCTCTTTCAGAAGGTGCTGGAATACTGTCTCATTAGGCATATCAGGTTGAGGAAAGCAGTGATTATCAAACACCAGCCTCTCTGGAGCTGTGACCAGGATTCTGCCTAGCCAACTGCTCTGAGATGAATTACTGAAAACAAGAGTTGAGTTTAGTTTATAGTTACCCATAGGCAGTACCCATAGCCTTCTGCACTTAGACCAAGTTCAGCCCATTCTTCTCTGGACTGAAATTTGCATGCATAGATTCCTGATATACTTTGTAGTTACCAGACAGATGAAAGAATTATCTGCTCCTAATGACAATCACAAAATAAAGTAAAATAGCCAACCTCTTTACCCTTTAGATACTTTCTAGATCATTGGGCCTGACAGATTATCCAGGAAGTAGCCATCACACTGAACACTGATAGTTTCCTCTTGTCTTCAAATTGCAGTAGGTTGTGATTAAATGGCTGTTCATTTGCTGGTTGGCTAGAATCCCTTGTGTTTTTCCAGTGTTTAGTCTTTTGAAGAATGTGTTAACCTTAATCACATAAACACAAGTAATGATGGCTTTCACTCCATTCAAACTGAAATCAGGTAATGCATATAGAATGAGAAAGTACTTTTAATAGCCCCAGGGCCATGGGCTGGTCTTCTGCAGCTTTGGGGCTCCACTTTCCCAAAGGAGGTGCTCTGCATTAGATCACCTCTCAAATTCCCTCCTAGCGTGTGGCTCTGCAAACACAGGCAGGATTTACAAAATCCTCATGCTCTGCAAAGTGAATGAAATCAATCTTGTTCCTTTGTTGATTTCAAGTAAAGTCTCAAGATAATTGCTGAGCACAGATAGAAGACATTCTTATTTTACAGGTGAGAAAACTGGAACTTCTTCCCATTAGGTGACCTGCCTGAGTGTGCACGTTCTGAGAACATCAGACCATGGGGACCATCCCTGCACACCTGCCACATTGCTTTCCCCAGTCAACTACTCCAAGGCCCATGGGACTTATGCTTCCTGTAGTCTGTCAGCAACTGTAAATGTTATACATCCCAGCATTATTAAATACTTGAGTTATAGCATCATAAGGCTGGAAGGAATCTTTAGAGGTTTCCTAGGAGTTCCAGGCAAATATTTGTCTGTCTTTTTCTTTAAAATGTCTAGGGAAGGAGATTCTATGACCTGCTGTATTAAAACTGCATACTAATAAGATGTGGAATCTGGAGCAACTGCTCTCTTCAAATTAAAAGCATCAAAGAAGTTGGAGAGGAGAGTGAGGCTTTATAACTTGATTTAGGAGTTTTCTTGTCCATCCAGTGTAATAGTTACATTGGCCAAAGGGACTGATGAAGGGCTTCATGTGTCTGTGGGTCTTCGTTTCTCCTGTGCATGATCCTGTTCAGAGTTAGGCAAAGATCCCGTTGTTCTAGGGTAGTGTTTCCTTCTCCTTGCTCTCTCCACCCAACAACATGCTTCCTCAGCCTTAATTACTAAGAGGCAGATGCCACAACTTTGTGAATTCCTTTGTACCTAATGAAATCATATTTTTGGTTGCAGTCAATACTTGAATAGAATTTTGATTGGGTTTTTGAGGAAAATGTTCTGTAGGGTTAGGTATAGAAATAAAAACTTAGCTCGAAAATTTACCCTAGGGAATTGGTGTCATAGGCAAAACTGTGGCTCCATAGCTTTCTGGCAGCCTTGTGTTTGCCTGCAGGGGCTACCGCTGGGCCTGACAGGCCTGTGCAGCACCAGAGCAGTGCTAGCCCGGGTGCCTGTTGTCCTAGGAAAGAATCGTCCCTGCCCCCACCCTTCTTAATGTTTTTTTGAATGGCCTCATGAAGGCAGCATTTGATTTAGGATCCTTTTTTCCTCCTGAAAACAAATCATTGTAGCACTAAAGTGGAGGCTCTTGGGATGACTCCAGCAGATGTCCTCTGTACCCTTGAAGTTAGGCATCGGGGGTCCAGGTCAGATCAAACTTCCTTTTTTTGTTGTTTAGCTAGTTATTTTATGATTCCCCACTCCCCTTTGGAATCCTTAATGAGCCTTTATGGGGAGTTTTATTTTTCCATATGCATCTCCTCCTGCCATTTTGAAGTCGTCATTTGGCTGTTGGAATACACAGTGAGTAACCTGCCTTACCCTAATCTTCTGAAGAACTCACTGAAATGTGAGTGGTAGTGACACTTCTCCTTTATCACTGGTGGAAATTATTATGTGGATCCTTCTTGAAAACAAGATTTTTAAAACAAGTACTTATTTTCAAAGTCTTTTCTATAGATAGTTAAATTTCATTTCAAAAGTGATCTGAAGTAAGTCAGCAGTAGCAAATAGTTATTGAATCCATTTGCAGTGGATATGTTTGTGGATTTTCTCAATTCAGCCTGATTCTCTCTCTTAGGAGGACATTGGGGCTTGAATTTGTGACCTGCCCTGTGACTAAGAACAAGAAGTTATGACTTAGTTCAGGACAACAAGGGCAAATGCCACCCAGCATGAAGAAAACTGCATATATGGGTACTATGAATTGAAATAGGGCTGTCCCTAATAGTACATTCAGACTGGATTACAGCACAGTCTGCAAAACCTACTCATCTGCCTTCTTCCAGCTCCAGGTTCACACTATTGGGAATCTTCCTGAAATAGTACATGAGACAAAACCAGGGAGACTGAGGAGATAGGATTTGAATGGTATCCAGTGTTACTCTGCTTCAAAGATGGTTCATATGTTTTGCTGGAGTGTTATTTCAAACTGTCTGAGTCATTACATCATTTTCAGCTTAGGATGGGTTAGTTTCTCATTGATTTTTGTTTATCCTGATTGCATAGTGCTCTGGCAAGAGGTGCTCTGCACTAGTTGGAGGCAAAAAAGGAGAACAAAATGGGCAGAGAAATGGAGGCTGCCTTGTGTCTACTACATCTGTGCGTGCATTTGTCGGTTTGCGTCTGTGTTTTTAATCCACGTGTGTCAGTGTGTGTGTGTCTATATGTATTTGTCTCTGGGTGTCTGTGTGTCTGTGTGCCTGTGTGTGTTTGTGGGTATTTGTGAATCTTTATATGTGTGCTTATCTGTATGTCTCTGTGCAAGTTGTTTTTAACCTGCAGGAAGACCATGGAAATTAGTCATAAATTTTGTTATGTCCACTTTGAGCGAATACTGTTGTCAGAGTGTTTGTCCTTTGCTCCTGTTATCACCATAAAGCCTGTGATGAAACAGAGATGTCTGATTTACAGTGTTCTTTTCTGCCATCCACAATGTCATTAAAGTATTAAAATTCTTTAATAATTAAGACCCTAAAAAGAAGTGCATAAATAGGATTTTCTGGAAATAACAATCTCCATATATTGATAATGTAGGTTTCAGAGATTTTCTAAGTCTTACTGACTCAAAAACCCTGCCATTAGTGAATTTCTCAGACTACTTGCAGAATCTGTTTTCCTCTGAGACTTTTCTGTCTTCTCAGAAGTGTTTTGGGACTTTTCTCTCTAGACGATGGACTCTTCTTAACCCTTTTCCTTTCCTTCTGCAGTTTTCATACTTAGAAAAACTACTGTTGGTTCATGGTGCCTGGAGCTACAATCGGGTGACCAAGTGCATTTTGTACTGTTTCTACAAGAATGTGGTCCTCTACATTATTGAGGTAAGAAAGGTTTATGTTTGGCCTTGAAAAGAGAGACTTTTTCCTAGAGAGCTTCCTTAGATATTTCAGGTAATTTCATAGAAGGATTCTGTGAGTGTAAAATTAGTGCCACTGTGATAGACATGTTGCTCAGAAACTGAGCTACCTCCAGGCCTTCCTCGGGGCGAGTCCCCAAGGCAGGAGTCTGTGCCTGACTTTTCTGTGCCGCCTCCATTTCTCTGCTTGCTCCACGGCGTCTGGGTTCCTGTTTCTGGGTTTCTCCTGGCCCTCATTCTTCTTTGGTGTTCTCGGCTGCATATCACCAGGCTGTCGCTCATACCCTCTGGCTCGGGCTAGATAGTGTGGGCAGCAGCTACTCAAACCTCTCTCGGCGGTTACTGAGATCTCTCTGGGCAACTTTTCTAAAGTGAACAAACCCTGATTTCTTACTACACCCCTCATGAAATCTGCAAGGTTGCTAAGTCATCAGTCATTGCTTTTGGAGTATTGAGACCCCATTGCCTAAACGCGAGGATGTGGGAGTGAGTCGAGAGAGTACAATGAGGTAATTTATAATATCTCAAGGAGTTCATGTTTAGTGGCCAAGTCTTTTTCAAGATGCTGATTCAATTAATCAAAATAAACGTGATTGTTGAGGGACTGGAGGTGGGGAGGTAGACCCACCAAAAAGGGGGAAAGCCCTTGATGTTTGCTCTCAGCAGAAATATCAGCTCTCTCTTCACTCCTTTTTAAGAACATCTGAAATAAAGGTCATTAAGGTGGGCAGATTTCTGAATGTGTTTAGAAAAGAGAAATTAGGCAGTGATTGCATGGAGAAGTAGAAAAGTGACTTTAATGATGTCTGATGCTAATATCTCCAATTAGGGATTATTTTGTGTCTGATTTCTTTTCCTTTTCTAAAGTGAACAAACAATTCTTGGCACAAATAATATACAAGGTATGAATCAATTTTTTGATGTGGCTTTTCATATGGTTCCTTAAAATACTCAGCTCAGATAGTTTAGTAAGTGCTGCACAAAATGTAATTGTCACTGTTTCTTTATCAAATCATCAACTCTTTTATTGAACCACTCAGGCCAGATACATAGGTGGGTGTCACTCAGCCTGTAACTTAACTGCTAGCCAGCAAGTAACTTTCTGGAGTTGTGCACCACACAAGGCTGCCCAGCCAAAGAGTAAATGGGACTGAAATATAGCTCCTGTCTCTCCAATTCTCATAGTGGAACCCACTTTAAAAAAAAATGTGCTTTTCTAATTGGCACAAAAGGCAGCTTACCAGGTAATCTGTGTACCCGGCTGTGTACCAGACTCTGCCACATATGCAAACAGCAAACCCCTCCAGGCTCATGCAAAACCCCTGTGGCCCAAGGGAAGCCTTATTCTTAAAGAATGTGATAAGCAAACAAAAGAAATCTGACTAAAGTTCTGAGGGCTGAGTTCTTCCTCATTTGAAAGGAATTCTTTGTGTGACACTTCCTGTCTGATACATTAAACACCTATGTATCATATCTGTAGGAAAAAAATTTGTAACAGGATCATGAGAGATTTAGAGATGGATTGCTGTCTTATTCAGAATATAAAATTAAACATTGATGATTGCTTGTCTTTTGCTATAATATTAACTCAGGGCATCCTTTTTTTTTTTTTTAATAATATAATAGTTTATGTTTACATCATTTTGTGCCTTTTCCCATCTCAGTTGTAATCTCCGTGGGCTTCCCATTACCACATCACCCATGTGCCATCACCATAGTCCAGTACACACCTGCCCCCCTCCATTTTTGATCCTATTCCCCACTACACCCCCATAAAATGTCTCTGGTATATAGTTGTTCATTATTAATATTATTTTCTCCCCTTTATACTCCTGCTATAACTTAGGGCACCCTTAAGGAAGAACTTTCAGAGGTAATGTGTAACTGGTCTTGCAGTTTCTGTCTTCTCCCTGCCCTCATTTGCAATTCCCTCTGGGACTTCAAGATGTGTGTCTTCTTCCTGTGGCATTCTTTGCCTCTTTGATAGGAGTCACTCCTCAATGTCACTTGGGGTCATAGATAATAGTGTGTGGACTCAAGTAAAATACTACTGCAGTCCCTTTTCCCATGTGTTACCACAAGTTTCACATACATTTTAAATTCCTGTGGCTGTTGACTTCACAAGGTTTCTCAATAATCTGGTTCTCCTCACAATCAGCAAATTATAGATAGTTTAGACTTCTTATCAAGACATTCTACATGAAGCTTCCAACCCTTTCACTTTCCAGAGCATCCTTCTGCCCCTTCTTAGTCATTTACACCTACTATCTTGTCATTTTTTTTTTTTAACTTCAAGTGGGCTGAGGCACAATTTTAGTCTGTCTGAAAAATTTGGAATGAAGCCCTGAAAATTGTATGTGAGTTTCCTAAGTTGTTTTTTTTTTTTAATTATAGCTGAATAGGAGTTGTTACATGGTCTTCTGTAAAGTCTTTTAAAATATTCTTTACAATATTATGAAGTAAAGAATAAAATGTCCCCATCACCCTGTTCCCAATTTTCTATTTAGTATTTTTAGGAGACGTTAATTTAAAACCAACAATAACAAAGCCTGTCTGAAATCAGATGGTGAGAATGTTTACTCAGAGAGTGTCCACTATTGTCAAATAACTTCCTGTGGCACCAGCATGCACTTCAGATATTACTTTGAAAGTGGGAATGTACCACTTGCAGGCTATCTTAGTGTATCTTAAATTGAAAGATCAAAGATTGTTGCAATTTGATTTGTTCTTCTACAAAGAATGGTTTTGTGTTCTAAGAGTTACCTTATTATATACTGAGTGAGAATAAATTTAAATACATTATGTATTTCTCTTTAATGGTTTTACTGTAGTTCAGAGAAACACTTCACAATAGTTAGTATATTTCATCTCAAATTTTGTCTCATATACCTCTCATCCAAAAATGTAGTCTGAAAGCAATTTGACAATCTTTTAAAAATGTATACACACATACATACATATACACTCTGTCTCTGTAGCTGTTATTATGAGGAGCATTGTTTAATTTGAATTACCATTAACACTTGTTGGGAAGAACTATAAGCTTACACAGTAATAGTCCAGTCAAGTGATACAGTAACCTATAAGGCTGGGGTTTTCTGTAAAAGGAATACATGGCACTATTCTTATTGCAACATGAGACACAAACTGAAAGCTCCATCCACTGTCACCCCTCACATCTCAAACCCTATGTAATACATTCTGCAATTCATGTTTTATTTAACAGTATTTGGGAGATCATTCCCTGTTAATATGTATAGTTAGTGCATGGTATTTCACAGTATGGTTTCTTATGCTCTGTTGAACTACTGCTGAATAAAACTACCAGTTACCTTTTAACTGTGGGTACATTTGTACCCACAGAAAGCCTTGTGAGATAAGAACTTACTCTCTATTCATAAATAAGCCATAAATATTCCACCAAATGGCATTCATCTATTTAGACCATTTTCACCATGCTGCCTTGAAATTAAGTCAAGCTCCACTTACATATGGTTAGCTGTATCACAGATTCTTTGTTGCTGACACAATCTGTGACTTGTAAGGTGTGCCACATGAAATTTACTCAAGCTAAAGTAGCCATTAGCTCAAGAGATTAAAAAAGAGGAACAAAAGGATAGCATCAGTATTTCATGGTGGTAACACCCATACAACCTTTGCTCTCTGTCCCTCTGTTACTCCCTAATTTAGACCTTTTCGCTTAGATAATAGCAAAAGCCAATAGCTATGCCTTACAACGACTAATATTGCAGCTATAATGAACTTTTTAATCAGGCTGACCAATTCTGGTGACTGACAGTGTCTGAAACATAGATGCTCAGACATGTTGGCTGTGAGTGATAAATGCAACTGCCCTCTCAAACTCTTCAAGTGTTCTATGACTTATGATAAAATCCCATCTCTACCTTTATACCCTTCTCTCCATTATTCTGGGCCCTGATGTCACCCTTCCTATCTCCTACTAGTCTTTTTTTATTTTGTTTTAAATCACTGTTATTGAAGATGAATTGACATGCAGTGAGATACACCTTTTTTAGAGGTATAGCTTTCTGCATTCAACCTGGATTTTAATCAACAGAAATAATGGAGCATTTTCTGTATTAAGAGAATGTACTTAATGCCACTGAACTGTATACTTTAAAATGGCAAAGATATAAACTTTGTTATATGTATTTTATCACAACAAAAATGCTATAAAAGTTAATTTTTTAAAGATGTCACAGCATTTTGCTGCTTTAGTCATCTTGAGGGAAATGAAACTCTATAAACTGACTATATGCTTTGGGGAATTTATTTTGAAGGTTTGAAAAACAATCTTCATATGTAGTTTTGTTTTCTATGTTTTGTGCCTGGGACCAGATGGGCTATATTTCTTGGAAGGCAAAAGGGCTTGACTGCTCAGAACTTCACAGACTTGGGGGCAGATGGGATTCCTATCATAACCTAGAAGCTGGAGGCAATGCACTCCTTGTGTCTCTGTGTTGTGAGGGTGTGGGCAGCAGGAAAAGGAATACAAATAGCAAAGATAAGGTTCTTCTTTATTTTTGAATAGACAAGTTACTTAGCCAAAGCAACTACAAAAATTTGTCAGTATGTAGGGCAGATAGACAATAGAGACCTTAATGTAATTTTCTAGTTTTAATCTGGGGCATAAATCATGACTCTTATGTCATAATCTCCCAATGTAATTTACCAGCAGAAAGGATAGGTTGATTTTTTTAAAAAAACTCTGATTTGGCAATGGGAGGAATTTACTTCAATGCAAAGATTAGGTGTAGGGAAGTTAGAAAAAGACAGCTATAAATTTTTGAAGTCCCGATGTGACTACTCTGGTATTTCCTAAGAGGAAGGGTAGCTTAATTATTTAAAGTTCTATACAGTTGAACAAAACAGGAGTTGCTTACTCAGTATTTCCTGAAGAGAATACATTTCAGAGCACATAAGTATTAGCATATTAAGCATTTACTGTGTGTGCATTTATCCATGCACTTCCTGAACCTGTAACAAAAAGTTATTTGGAATGTATATAATTTTTAGTGATAATTTTCAAGTTGAAAAATAATAGCACATTTACTTGTATTTAGCCTATATTTTGAAGTGTCTGATACTGCTCTTCAGGAGCTTTGGTATAACAAAAAGAAAATACAAACCAGGTTCTCTTTAAAATGGAGGTGAGACTTTGAAATTATGATGTGATTAGTTTGTGGCTCCTAGGAGAGAGAAAAACCATGGCATGTGGGCACTGATGTGCAAAACAGGGAATTACATACTATTCATGGTGTATTTATTTTTGACAACATATATAAGAAAGTGTAATGTTTTCTTAAAGTCAATACAGTAGTTATGAGATGAAGTACAGAAAATGGGGAACATATTTAGCATGATGGTCTGGAAAGATCATCATTGAATAAGAACTAGACATTCTAAGACCATAATGATTTTGAAGCCAAATGACACCTAAACAATAAGAATTTAGTTGAAGCAAGTTAAGACTTGCCAATATCTAATAAGATTAAAACCAACCAAACAACCTGTATTTTATAATACTATAGGAGATGAGAAAAAAACCAACATTTCATGTTCTGTGTCTGCAAACTAAAATAGTAGAATGAATTCTGGTTCATGCATAAGCTACCATTTTAATCCAAAAATTTCTAAAAGAGTAGTGAAGGGTTGTATTTTGAAATTTCTCTTTAGCTGGGTTTCAGCTTTTTCCCTCCCAGTTGGACCTCTGCTTCTAGAACAGTTTCTCCCCTCTATTTCCAGGTCATTATTGTTTAAAAATGATTACTTCTAAATTAATTGTAGATATGCCCTTTTATTTATGGTCTGATTGACATCATATTGAGACATCTTAATTAAATATGTTATTGTGCAGAGATGCTATAGATTTGGTGAGCAGATTCCAAGCTTATGTCTATTTTCTGAAAGTAACCAAGATTGCCTTATAAATGATGCTAGAAGGTGTGGATTTGGGTAGATTTAGCTTTGGACATAAGCTAAATCAATGGAGAATAGATCTCTTACACCACGATAGAAATTTATCCAAGTACTTTCCCTCCTTTTGGATGTAATTCATGACGTAAATACACCTCAAAAATGTCTTTCAATTCTTACCACATGAGAAATTTCTTTATGGTAAAAGACAAAATTCCTGGTAACAAAGTTTTCCTTTTTGGTCTGTGCATCCTCCTTGTTGGAGGAAGCTTTAGTTTCCAATAAAGATTTGCTATTTGAGGAGCTGAATTGTCAGTAGCAAGCTTAATCCTAAAATGCTAGGTAAAGATGACATGCCAGACACGGTCAATGTTTGACCCTTCCTGGATAGGTTGGGGACCTCATCAACTATGAAACCATTCATTTTCTATCAAGAACTTTAACCTGCTGTTAGCTTCCTTCTCCATGGTAGGGAGAATGCTATGACCAAAGACCCTAGGGCAAACTTCTCTATAGTTCCACATTTACTGGGGATAAGGGTTCATACACATGAGAAGTGCTCCAGTGGCTGTAAATAGAGGTCTTGTGCTCAGCCCATTCAAAAACACCCTGACTTGTAGAATTTGTGATTACTTAGGTAGTTTTTATTTCTGCTCATAGTTGAACAGTATTTCCCATTTTAGTATATTGGGAGGAAGACTGTTCCAAGCATGACTTCCCATCGGACAAATTGAAAATGGGAATTAATAGTCTGAATCATATTTTCCTTGTCTCATGTATCCTTCTCTTCCATGTCAGGCACTCTTAGGTAATGGGAATGAGATGAGCAATACTAGATCCCTTGTTGTTGGAATCAAGGAGAGGATCTAGAAAAAAACCACCTGCCATTACAGGATAGCATGCCAGTTGCTGGCATACGGGAAGACAGTATGCAGTGAGAGTTCCAGAATGTTTTGCTTTGTAACCATAATGTGTCATCTCAAGCTTCCAAGGTGAAATTACTTAATATCTGAAGGATGAGTAGGCACTGATCAGGTGACAGGGCTGGAGGAGAGGGTTTGGCCAGTGTGCCAAAAAAGCCTGTATTTGTCTTTCCGAGTTGACCCTCAGTTTATTCCAGATCTAGGATACATGCTACAAGTCAGCCAGACTAGGGGAAGTACAGTTTGCTGAGGTTTGTTTCAGAAGGGAGGTGGCTGCAGAACTCATGATGTATGTGCTTAAGCGTATTCTCTCAAAGTCTCTTGGGCTGCTGCTAGTTTATAGAGCTGAGGGTTCTTTAGCAAAAGTGGTGGGAGAAGAGGTGGCAGAGGAGTCATTATAAAGTTGAGAAATATTAGCCCTCTGGAGGATTCCTCCATGAGATACAAAATCCCTCTAAAATCTATCTTACTTGATAAAAATAGATTCTTAATCCCTATTCTTAGTGACAGCATAAGCTTTTAAAACTATGCTCTTGTGGCTGCTTTACCTAAAAGGATCTTATAAAGATTCAGCATTCTAAAAAAAAAAAAAGTATTGACGGTGTAAAAATGGAGCATCTCATTCCATAAAATTCTCCCTCCTTGCAATAAAAACAGTGTATCCCCCCAAACAGAAGTGTTGCAAAGGACTCCTGAGCCAATGAGACCCAGAGGGGTCTGCACTGTGCCATGGCTGGGCTTTATGCCAGGTGCCCACTCTTCCTCCCTACCTGGTGCTACAGCAGAAACCAACTCACCTGGCCAAGGGGCCAGCTCATCACTTCCTACGTTGATAACTCATATTCCAATTTACTTCCCCTTCTTACAGTCTACTGTATTCAGAAATAACACCCACATATTAAGGCCGGAAGGTTGGCAAAGGGAAGGGTAACTCCTTTTTGCCAGTTTAGTAATGAGTTTACTAACCGGTGAACTTATCTTCTGACTTTGTTCCCCAACAGCAGGGCTAAGCAACAGTGCTCAATAAACAGGTAATCCATTGAACACATTGCAGTAGAGGCTGCTGTGTAAGAATCCACTGGGTTTCTTCTTTTATATAAATAAAATGTAAGAGATTACCTAAGGACCATTTTTTTTTCTTTTAGGAAATGCCATTCTAATATAACTTAATTTTTTCTTGATGCAACTTTAATACAGATTATGATAGCCTTCAAATGTTATAAGACTAGCTCATTTTACACCATCTTTTAGGAGAATAAAGTATCATTTTGATTGTATTCTTTGAAAACATTCCTACCTTAACCTTTTATTTTGACTGAAACTCACACATAAATTTTCACTCTTGTTATTTTTTTTTTATTTGGGTTTTTTTTTCCTACTGATTTTTCTTACCATTTTAGTCTGTTTTCATTGCTCTTTGGTCTTTGCTTCTCTCCTTTCTCCTGACAATAGAGACAGGTGGCCTAAAACTTTTAGAATCAGATTTCATTTGATTTTAACAATTCCTTTTATGAGAATGTCAAAGTAAAAATGTAATGATGCTCATCTGTCCATTTTTATCTCTGTGCACCCAAACAACACCATTCTGAGAAAGTATATTTCAGTGACATTTGATTAAATCTAAGATAAAGTCCAAGATCAAGAATGGAGATTTTAATTGTAAGATGTGATAAAGAGCACCTTCTGTATCCAATAAAGAAGATAAAGAGGAGAGAGAAATGGAATTGATGATGATTTTTTGCTGTTTGTTTTTGTTTTGTTTTGATTCTTTTACATTTATTTGGATAGGCTCTGCATTGGGGTGCATTCTCTTCCCGTCCTCAGCCAAACTTAAGAGAGATATATTTTGGCCCATAGTCTTAGAATACAGGCAAGTAAGATGTAATTATTATGATTATGTAATTCATCTTTTTCTTGGAGTTGTTGGCTTTGACCTTTCCTTAAAGTAGCTAATATTATTTAGTATCACATCAGAAAGTTCATCTCCTTAGTCAGCGCAGTAAATGGCTATACTTTTAAATGGTAAGTGATCTCTATTGCATTCTGACAGCTCATGTGAGCCCACAACTTTGGTCTTCTCTCAGATGTCCTGGGAGCTTAGAGTGTCCTTCACTTCTTAATTCCAATGTCTGGCAGAGCAAGTAGATTATTTAAACAAGGCTCAAGAATAAGAGTGATGTGCATATCTTTTCTTGCTTGATCTTTCAAACTAAAGGGAGGCAAAGTCAATTAGAATCATTGAAAGTTGTTTGTACTTGCAGAGTGTGCCAATGAAAAAAGTTAATTAAAATATTGGCCTCTTGTCCAGGGATTATACCATGAAGTTTATTATTTCATGCCGTTTGATGATCTTTTTGTTAGTCACTTTTCAATTTGAAAGCTTTGTTTTTTTTCTTACTATTGAATCTTCTATAATGTTAATATGAAATGTTATTTCAATAAAATATTAAATTTACTTTTCCATAACATTAGCTTTTAACTAGAGGCTTTTACTGCCTCATTATCTTCACCTTATTGGTTTTCCTTCTTGATGGTGTTTATTAGTATGATATATTTTCTAAAATTTATTTTATATAATAAGATATTATTGCTTTACAATACCATATATGATTTAGGGTAATATATTCATACCACTTCAGATTATAAGTTGTAGTTCACATGCATTTAAATTGACCCTTTTTATAAAGTATACAGTTCTGTGAGTCAAACCCATACAAATGTGTCATCACCATTACAATAAGGTCTGAATAGTGAAAAAATTGCAGAAACTCTCTTATCTAGTAAGCTTGGAGACCCAAATCCAGCCCCTAATAGAACTGATTTGTTTTTACTATATAGCTTTGCCTTTTTTAGAATGTCTTTTGAATGCAATTATGCAGTGTATAGTTTTCTAGTTATGAGTTCTTTCACTATGCATAATGTATTTGAGGTCAATCCTCATTGTTGTAACTATCAGCTTGTTCTTTTTTCATACCCGTATAGTATTCCACAGTGTAGCTGTAACAGTCTGTTTATACATTTATCTGTTGAAGCACATTTGGGACATTTGGATAAGCTTTTACTTTGTTATGAATAAATTATCTATAAATACTTTTGTAAGTTTCTGTGTAAATATATGTTTTTGTTTCATTTGATAAATTTGTAAAAATGGGTATGTGTGTTTAATTTCCTGAGTAAACATTTTAAAAGGGTTATATACCATCTGTATATTTTCATTTATGAAGCTTCTGTTTAAACCTAATGTAGTATTGCAAATTCTTGATAGTGTGTATTCATTTATTTACAAGTCCAGATTTCTCCTAAAGAGAGTTAACAGTGTATGACTGATTAATGAGTTCTTCATTTACCCTTCCCAGAAAATTTGCTTATTAAGGCAACTACTACTTTGTAGTTGGGCCCCTGCCCAGACCCGCAGTTTCCAGCAACTGCTGGATACTTGTTAAAACAAGTGAATGTACATTTTAATTTCAGATGGCAAATGACAGTTTTAGATATTGTATTATTCTTGTAGTGAGACAATAACTTTCTGAACCACATAGGTCAGTGTGGAGACAAGAACATTTGTATCCTCCTTTCCTATTCCCCACTTCCCTCACTTTGGTTACATAAAAGGAAAAATGAGAAAAATTTGCCCAAGTACCTCTGGTGCCTTAACACAGGTAGCCTGGCCTCTCTCTCTTAGACATAAGTTTTCCATTGTTGGCAATTTCTGGAAGCCTAACCAATGAATTGTGAATCATGAAGTGAAGTCATTGGACTGAAATTCAGGTAATATGGTTTAGGTAAACATTTAGTAAAATTTGACTAGAATAACAGTATCCATAATAAAGCAAGATGATGATGGTGGTGGGGTGTGAATTCGTCTGATAACCAATTTCTGAAAAGGCCAGGAACCCACAGAATTGTCTTTCCCTAGAACCACAATCTATCCACTACCTCACTCCTGTCATTAGCAGAGAGCAGCATAGTCAGAAAATCTATGCAGTCAGACCATCTGGAGTTTTGTTTCCAGCTCATGCCATGCTACCTTGGGTATGCCTTCCAACCATTCCCAGCTTCAGTGTTAACTAAGGAAATAAAATACATCCATCAGAAAATTTGTGAGGATTAAATGAAATCTTACTAAAAATTCTTCAGCAAAGTGCCTACCACTGTGAGCCCTCGTATGAACCTTTAGCATTTCTGTAAAATATTTAATATTCAACAAATGATGTGAATATAATGTTGTAAGGACTTGAGACTTTTCTAGTCCATGCTTCCTCCAGGACAGGAATTTGCTTACAATAGTATGATAACTGCCCATCCTACTTAGAATCTTCCAGGAAGGTCATCCTTCCTTACTGTATCTTTGGACACCTCCTCCTTATCGCTGTTACAAACATGTATGTGACTGTAGAGCAGAATTATGATGATTATGTCTGTTTGGTTAATTTGTAGTTTGCTTGCGTCCTGCCTGTGAATTGTTAATAATTATATTAAAGTGGTATGATCATCTGTTCAAAACGAAGAAATTATTCTTCCGGGAATTCTATTACTGGTCCCCCCCCCCCATCTCTGGTGGTACTTAAAGATTTCATTAACTGTCCTAGAATTCTTGACACCTGCATAATTTGCTTTAGTTACATCAAAGCATTGGATGTAACTAAACATTGAAACTGAGATACTTATTCCTTAGAACTAAAGTCTTTCATAGTTTATTCTGCTGGAATTTGCTATAAGGAGTCAATGTAGAAGGGATGTTCTTCTGCTCCCAGAACATGTGGTTTTCACTGATTTTTTCCAAAACAAGCAATCTCATGTTGACACAAACTAGTGCTTTTAGAGGCCAAAAAGAACACTGTCTCTGGGTACCTACTTAATGTCTGAAACATCCCCTCTTTGTATGTACAAAAAAGGGGGTAGTTTGTGAAAAGGGGGGATGGAATTGTGCTATCAGCAAAAAAAAAAAAAAAAAAGAAAAAAAAAGTAAATACTTTCAAGTAAGTAAAGTCCCTGGCTGCTTAGGCATTTTCCATCTGAACCACATATGTCCTTAAGTACACACGTGTCTGTTACACCTGCTGTAGGGGTAATTTTAAAGTTCACTTACTTTGGAACACATAGAACATAAAAACAAGCAACAGGCTATATATATATAGCCTGGCCACTAGAATGTGTTTACATGAAAATAGAAAATAAGTTTCCCTAGATACTTAATTGCTATTCTTATAGAGAATATAATTTAAACATATAAAATTTGCTTATATTTTGTATGTGCTGACCTTTGCAGGGAGTAGTAAAGGGGTGGGAGGGAAGGAAGGCACTTGCCAGAGGAACTTATCCAAAAAGGCAACGCTATGAAAAATCCCTTTGTTATTTCTCACATCATGGTAAAGGCAACTGGTTGTTGTTGATCTGTTCATAGTATCATTAGTTTCTAAGCATTTGACTTAGTCATTTTTTTGCTGGAAATGTTAAAAACGCACATTAAATCTTCCCAATATCTTGTTATTTTAACCTTGAAAATGTCTGAAAAGATTGATGGAGTACTCACCATAAGCTAGTTAAACAGTAACTGTGGGTTTTTCTTCTCACCTGAATGACACCAAGCAGAGGGCCGTTATTTTCCTCATTGGCCTCCTGGGCCCATCTGTTAGCCGTGCTTCCTGAAGTAAGTTCTGCGGTATACTTACAAGAACATGCAAATACACGTGTGCTTGGGTTTATTTTGCTTTGCTTTTCCTGTCTGCGTAGTTCAGCTGAAATGTGTTTGCAGTGGGCACTCCTGTGGGTGCCCTTGTACATGATGTCTCCTACCTGCATCACTCTGTCCGTGTCAGCCACCTGCTACCACTATCGCCAAGGCCAGAGTTCACCTGCCTCTATCTGAGTCTGTGCACACAGGGTTGTGACTGCTGATTCTTCTGATACTTTTGTTCTCTGCCTCTAACGTTTGTCATAGCATTAATTCCATGAGTGACAGCTATCATTACCAAAAATGCTAATCATTGGTCTTTAAACAAAAAGCATAAATGAGGAAAGTCTAAATTCTACTTAATTAAGTGAAGTTTTCATTGTGGTAGAGATAATGCTAAAGAGTAAAACTGAAATAAAATTGAAGGTTGTTTTCCCGCCTGCAGTAAGAAAAAAGATACCATTTAAATCTAAATCAAAGGGATAATTGTTTTTAGATGACCTTAAATGTGGCAAAACTTTAGTAGGACTACTGTCACTTTAAAGAAAAAAGTGAACGCGAATAAACAGAAAGACCTCCCTGTTCTTAAATAGGGAGAAAAATGTGCATACACACCTATAGATACATATATATGCATGCATGCATATATACACATACATATCTCCCTGTATAATATATCACAATTAAAGTAATAAAAAGATTTATTAAACAAGGAAATACAAAAGATCATGAGAAAATAGAAATAAGAGAAAATAGCCTGGAGATTGTGAAAATAAAAGTATTAAGAAGGATTTGTCATACCAGATGTTAAATACAATAAAAAGTTGCAGTAATATAAAAACTTTTGGGTTGTACAAGGACAGATCAGTGAAACTGAACAGAAAATCCAAATGCAGATCCAAAAACAGCTGAACATTTGGTTTATGAAAAAAATATTTGAAATGTGTGGGTAAAAAAATTTACCTAAATGATGGGCAACAGGGACCATTTGGAAAAAACATTACATTGGATTCATAATTGTTCAATCTTTTCAACAAAATTAATTCCAAATGTATTTGAGGTTTATTTTTAAAAGCAAAAACACACGCAAAGTCCATGTTGTGAAGAGGTAATGGTGTCACATGGCTCAAAGCTTGAATACACCTTCTAAAGTTAAGCATAATAAAATCTGCAACTGTCTCTGACTGTCCACATCTCTGCACCCTGCCCTCTAGTGGTGTCCTTAATACACCCTTTCAGTGTTGTTTCTGGAGGTGCAGGTTTTAGTGACTATTCCTCCCTGTACCTTTCTTTCTTTCTTTCTTTCTTTCACAGAAGCTTGCATACTGAAGACTTGTTTTCTACCTTATTTTTGTGACATTACAGTATATTCCAGGAAGCTTTCATATAGATACTAAAGGACCTCCTCAATGCTTTGCTAACTGCATAGTGGTCAATTAGGTAGTTTATTCAACCAGTCCCTGACTGACTGACATGGGTTTTTTCCAACTTCAACATTTTCCTACAACAAACGCTGCAGCAGTGTTGAATAAATTCCCAATAGAGGGACTTCCATGTCAAAGGGTAAAGGCATTACTAATTTTGATAAGTTCTGCCATTTTCCCCATTTTTCTGGTTTTTAGGATTTTCCTATATATCAAAGAAATGGGTTGTTGCATTTTTTTTTCACTCTAGGAAAAGAATGTAAATATCCCAAACTGTTCATTGTAGATTGCCAGTTGGGTTCCTTGGGAGGGAGACTCTTAGATGGAAGTTAGCATGAGGGATGTGTGTTAAATAGAACCTTTGACATCAATTTCTATTGTTGGCGGGAAATGGAAGCAGGAAAAATTATGTCTCAGGTAAATGAGTTAAACCTTCGATCAAATAGTTGACTAGGACCAATGTAGGATGAGAACCCTTCTACTTGATCAAGGCATATATGCCAGGTGTAGGCTACTTCCATGGAAAGCATCCTAGAGAGATCATAACTCAGAAGTGAGTCCTGATAAAATGAGTGGAGGTCACCTAAGAAAAGCAAGGAAGGACCATTTTCTAGGAAGAGACTATGCTAATGGGTCTGAGGAACTGCACCTGCCCAGTTACAGACCTGTGAGCAAAATTATTCTCATTGCTTTCAGTGACTTAGTTTTGGGAGTAACTTGTTAAGTAACCTAATCTAGAACAAATAGAATTGCTAACTTCCATTTTTAAAAAGTAATTAATGTCCTGATAAACCAAAAGATTTCTTTATCTCTTGGTTCATGGTCCTTTAAGTCAGCTCTTTCTGTGGATAATAGAAGAGAGTTTGTACTAATGATAAATTCATTGGAAAGAACTCAGTTATCAAGACCTTGTCACCATGAAGGCCAATGATCAGGCACCAAGCAAACAACTCAGAGCCTTAAGCACAATCTGGTCTTCCCATTCACATGTTCTTTTTGCCTAAAATTGACCGTGACACTAAAGTTATCACTTTTCTGATGACAGAAAAGTACCATATTATACTGTTGCCAGAGAGGTGTACGCAGTTTTCATAGACTATACACTGAATAGGGTGAACTTTATTGTATACAAGTTTTAAAAATGGGCAGGGATCTGAGAAGATATTTTTCCAAACAGGACATAGAAGTTTATGAATTTTTTCATTGTCTCCTGTTAGAAAAATATAAGTCAAAGTACTGAGATGTCATTTCACAGCTGTAAGACTGAATATTATCTAAAACACACCAAAAGATGAGTATTAGAGAGGATGTGGGGAGAAGGAAAACTTTACATACTGTTGGCTGATTTTCAGTTTGTACAGCCATCAGGAAGGGAGAGTCCTCAAATGTAGAAATTCCATATGACCTAGTTGTCCTTTGTGTTTACCTGAAAAATATAAGGACACTAATTCAAAGACATATTTGTCTCCATGTTCATCTGCAGCACTATTTATGAAAACTGGAAGCAACATTAAGTGCTCACCAACCAATGAATGCATGAAGAAGATGTGATATATATGCACTTACCTATTTAAAGATGAAATCCTAATAGTTGCAACCACATGAATGAAGCTGAAGGGAATTGTGCTTAGTGAAATAAGCCAGACAGAAAGACAAAAGAATATACATTTTCACTCATTTGGTATAAGAGAAAACAGCAAACAGATAAACTAAATAAAACTAACTTAAAAATCCAAAACTAGATAGTAGTTATCAGAGTATAAGGGAGAGAGGAGCCAGGTAAATCAAGAAAATGAAGACAATTTTTTGGTGAAGGAAGAATTAGTCTTTCAGCAATGAACTTAATGTAGTATATACACATACTAATGTATTTCATATAGGACCACAAATCTGAAGCATCCAGTGGATTAGGGTGGTGGGGTGTCAGTGGAAACCCAGTGGAAGATGATGGAGGATTGTTGGCTCGCTGGTGGCAGGTGTATAGGGGTTTGAGCCTGTAATTCCTGGAGCAAATACAAAGATATAAACCTACTTTATCTCCGTAAAAATAATCTGGAAAAACAAACCAACACAAAACAAAGACCATAGTGCTACCCCTTTGAAAATAGGATAGACTGATGTCTTGCTGGTTTCCCAACATTCAAGAGCCCTATGGAAGCCCTGAGTTCAACCAGCTTGAAGAAATTTTAAACTCTCAAAGGCAAATATTAACAATAAGATATCTGACTTCAACTTAGGACAACAGTCCCACAATCCCCTAAGTATAGCAAATGTTACATACTTCTGAGTGTGTGAAGTGGCCAGGTAATGGAAAACAGAGGTTTCTGGGACTCCTTTGAAGATAGATCTAAAACCTGTTAAGATGCTCATGAGGTCTACAGATAGATGGGAGGACTTAGGAGCACAAGGATTGTTAGGATTGTGGAGAAAGTTTGAATGAACGTGGTATGTTAAAAGCAGTTGTGTCATGAAATGGTTATGCCTGAATGTATTATGGAAATGGATATCATGTCTGTCTGGGGAATGTTTTTCCTACCTAGTGTGTATGTGTAAAACAAAAAGCCTATAATTCTACTCTCCTGATTGGGCATGCTAACTGGGAACCCATTCAATTGCCTGAACACTTTTTAAATGTTAATTTAAAAGTGACTATTAGACAAAGCATGTAAGAATGGCAGCACCTACTTGCCTAATTAACTGGATTTGGGAGGATGTATTTGTTATATACACACCTAAAAATATCTTCCATTTTTGCTGAACTTTCCCTTTCATTGCCCCTCCAAAAACATGTGTATTCTGTCTCCTAATCTCATGCTTTTATAACCTTTTTTTTTTTAATGTTTAGGATTACTAATGTAATCCATACAACCATGGTCAAGTTTTTGATCAACAAATGGGGCTGTGATCAAATAATAGTTCCATAACTTATAAACCTGGAGAACTTGTGGCAAAATTAAACTTAGTCTCCTTCAATACAATTTAAGTCTGAAAAAGTTATGCCTGTATTTTATCTGTGCATATGTGAACAGTAGCAAGGAGTTTTCTTCCATTCTATTTTCACATTCCTGAGAGGTTAGATGGTTCAAAGGTGTTGGGGCAGGAATTTTCCTAAGTACCATTGAACTGTCAAAGCGTCATATTTCTCATTATTTTTTGAATCATAAGAAGATAGTTAAAATGCTCGTGTTTCCATATTATCCATAACCATCAAATTATTAGAGTAAATAACAATCCACAATACATAAATACAAACCCCTTTTGTGTCCACATTTAGCATATTTAGTCAATTTCTTTTCCAAATCCACTCCATGACAGCTGAAGGAATTTCTTTAGGATGACAGATTGTCAGCACACTGACATAGATTGTTTCAGATGTATATTTTTAGTGAGAATGATTTTTAAGTAAGCCTTTCTGAGAAACACAATAATAGGGAGAAATAATGTTATTCCATGTGTCAAACTTACAGAATTTTCTTTTTCTTTTTAGGTTATGGTCAACCTAATTGGTGATTATTAAGTATTTAAGAAATGGGAAATTTGGAATTTGCTGAAAACATTCTAGTATCTACTAGGATTCACCTGTTAATAAATAGTAAAGAAAATTATCTTGATCTTTCTGGCCCAAGATAAAAGAACAATTATTTTAAAATATGCTAGAATTATTTTTGGCCCTTTATTGCATCTTCTACCTTAAATAATGTTTTAAGTTATCACCAACAATGTTGGTAAAGGGAATAATCAAAACTTGGTAGATGGAGTGGCTAATCTTTTATTTGTGAAACTGAATATCTGAATAGGTAATATTTCCCCAGCGTATCTGTTTTAAGAATTATGACCATAAGATCCTGTTTTGTTATAAAGGTTACTTTATTAGATTAGGGGCTAAATTGTGTGGCTATGACCTAAATTATTACAAGTGGTAGAAGGCATTTAGTGATCTCTTTTATTTTCTGCCTCAGAATATTGAGACCTAATCCGTCTCCAGACTAGAAAGAAGAGGCGTGGCTTCCTGAGAGACTATTCATTGTTGTTCTAAAGGGATGTCGGTCTTCTTTTCCTTTTAATTGTATCATTGGTTTCTAATATTATATAGCTATCAGATATACACACTTAAACATCAACATCTCTATATACTGCACTGCTTGTCAGCACAAGTTCCCTTGAAGCAGCCATTGTACTATATAACTCATTGCCTACCAAACCTTTAGAGTGGTTTCTTTAAAACTGGTAAGACTTTAAAGGCAAGACCTTTAAGAACACGGACTTAGGAAGGAAAAAAAACACATCCATGAAGGAGGTGATTTTTATGTAGAAAAGCAAACAGTTTTCAATTTTCTTCTGGAAAAGAGCTACAGTTGCCTGCAACCATTAGTCCATCAGCTGCTTATAAACAATATAGGTTGCTTGGTGTGGTTATTAGTGGGACTTTTTTGTTTTTTAAAGATTTATTTATGTATACAGAACTGGGGTACAGGCCAGAAGTGCAAGAGTGGTGAGAGGATTTACCAGAGGCAGAGCTGGGAGCAGAATAGGCAGATGGAGGAAGTACATTGCTGAGGGGAGCAAGGGGCAGGCCAGGAGGAGTCTGCCAGTCTTGTGGGTCCTCGCAGGCAGGGAGATTGAACTCTTTGTGGCTGCAGGTGAGTTTCATGGTGCTGAGCTTTAAGCCTTTGCACCACCAGGGAGGGCCTGCTAGTGGGACTTTGAAAGGTAGGTTTAGTGGGTTTAGTGTTATAGAAAGCTCGGTCTGGCGGAATGAACTTGACCCACATTTTAGGTCTCCTTGTACTTTCTCCATACCATCCTGACCCTTACATAGCTATCCAAAGTAGGACTTTCCCTCCTTAAGGAAGGATACCTCAAAGTATTATCACCACACCAGTTACAGGAATGAAATAAGCCAGAGTGGCGATAGAAATTAACAATGATAACAATAATCATAATCATATCAATTTAAGAGATTTACAAAAATAAAGCCACTAAAATAGATGTGAAGATACTAGTGCCCATTCACAACTTTTGGCCAAGTTATGTCCTTAGTCTTAACCTATTAAAATTCTTTTAGGAAGGTGGGCAGGAAAGATTTATTATCAGTTTTTGAGTATCTATAAATCTGTATTTAAAATTATGACTATTGAGCATTTAATCACCAAGCAAAGCTTTGTTAAGATAAATGACAGTTATTTATACAGTGTAAACTCAGCTATGTAAATACGTATGTGCATATAAAAAAGGTTAGAAAGATAAAAGCCATTGTTTTCACATATTCCTATTTCAGTTGGCAAAGATATGTTTTTTTTACGTTTATAAGATTGTTTTAATGTTCTCAAATGCTATGTTGATTTTATCATCAGAAAATAACACTTTATTTGTGTGATTAGATGATCTGATGAAGGGTATTAAAAGAAAGGCAATCAGATGTTATAGCTCATATGCATATTGAAAACCAACTCACCAAAAATGTCAGAATAACAAAAATAGGCCATTATTTCAACAAAAGTTAGAATTTTATGGAAAAAAATATCACTTACAGATTTTTCCATTTCTAGAGTACATTTTGCTGTCAATAACACTCATATTTATTTTTAAATAATTCTTCCTGAAAGATGAGTAGTATGAAATAGTTTTTCAAAACTCTATCTTGGCAGGGTTTCATAAATTGTCCTTGCAACCTTTAGAGAACATTAGTTAGCTTAAAGATTTGTAATTGAGTTCTTAATGCATCAAATAATAATGATGCAGTCTAAAGAAAACAGCTATTGACAAATATGTTTCAATCAATTTCATTTTCTTGTTGAATTGCAAGCCTGTTGCTTATCAAATATGTACTGTACCCAAGAACAGTTTAATTCCTGTTGCAGTTAGCTATATTTTGAGTTTTTCTATACTAGTTGAGCTTTTCTACATTCATTTTTTTCCTTATTGATTTCATCTATCTTAGTTTATCCCTTTTTGGTTTAAAAATGTGTGTTTTTTGTATTTAAAAATTTATACTTAAATGGTTGTTGGTCAGAGTAGTTGATGGGTTAAAGAGAAACTGAAACGCAAATAACACTTTGCATTAATCTAACTCGAAGGAAACCATTTCATCAGCAACTACATAGCTGATTAATTCAAGCACATGCACATTTTTTCTAGGAGTGTGACATATAGGCTGCTTAATTGCTATAGGTTTTATTCAATTCAGCTTCTTTTACAACCATATCTTTAAGTTTTAGAGGGCTCAAACCAGTTTTATGTGGTGGCATGGCTGTTTATGGGTGGAGTCTCCCTGGACCTATTAACTGTTTCAGTGCAGGTTTATTATTCATAATGGCACATTTTTGAAGTGTTAAAGTTTTCTTAGCATTCCATGCTGAATTCATAAAAATTATTTTGATATTTAATTATAAAAAGAGAAACAGTGTAGAATCAACTGATTTTTTTTTCCTTTTATGATTTGGTTATCCATGAGAGGGATAAATTTAATTTTAGAAAAAAATAAGTTCTGCGTGCTTAATACTTTATACAAACTGGATCTACATTCAGTAGTAACATGTCTCTTTTTTTTACATTCCACCATTAATTTTATATCTAGGATTCTTTTTGTGTTATAACATTTTTATTTTTAGATAACATTGGTTTGCAATATTATCTCTTTGATGTATATTACCTTGCCACAACCACCAGCAAAACGCCCATAATCCTCCATCCATTGACCACTGATCCCTCTCCCGCGTTTGCTGTCCACACCCACGGTCTCCTTCTGCAGATTAAACTCTACAATCATATATATATTTTTTTAATAGGTTTTTTTTTTAAAGATTTATTTATTTGTGCATACAGAACTGGGGTACAGGCCAGAGGCTCAGGGGCGGTGAGAGGCTTCACCAGAGACAGAGTAGGGAACAAAACAGGCAGATCGATGAAGTACACTACTGAGGGGAGCAGCGGGCGGATCAGGAGAGGTCTGCCACACCATGTGGTCACCTCTGGGGCAGGCGGGAATCGAACTCATGCGGAAGCGGCTTTAGATTCTCAGTGCTGTGCTTTAACCCGCTGCGCCACCAGGGAGGGCCCTCTACAATCATATTTTAAGGATTTCTTTTGGTTGAGTTTTACCTATTCCTTCGCTTTGTTTCTTTTTATTATACTTATAATGAAATCATGTGGTATTTGTCTTTCTCCTTCCAACTTATTTCACATAGCACAATCCATTCCCTTCCTTGTCTTAAATAGCAAGATTTCATCTTTTTCAATGCCTGGGCAGTATTCTATTGTGATTAGATACTGTACATTGTTTCCAAAACTTGCTACTATAAATAGTGCTATTGTTAACATATGAATGTATGTGTTAATCAGATTATTGTTTTTATAGTCTGAGAATATACATAGTAGGCTGGAATTTTGGCTACATTGGATGGATTTTGTTTAATATTTTCAGGAACCTTCATACTGTCTTCTTAGGTAAGACCAACCTATATTCCCACCAACAGTGTGTATGGGTCCCTTTTCCTCTGCACTCTTGATAACACTTGTTGTTTCTGTTATTTTTTAGTATGGGCAATTCTTATGTATATGAGATGTTATCTCATTATGGTTTTGTTTATATTTTCTGATGATAAATGTTGATGAGCTTTTTTTTTTTCATGTGTCAGTTGGCCATCTGCATATCTTTTTAGGAAAGGTGTCTACTTAGCTCTTGTGATCACTTTTGATTTGGTTATTTTTATTTAGTTGAATTGTATGAGTTCTTTATAAATCCCAAATGTTAGGGCCCTCCTTGGTGATGCAAAGGGTTAAGACACAGCACTGCAAGCTAGCAGCATCCGCTTCAGTGTGAGTTCAATCCCCGGCCCCGGAGGTGATCAACATGGCGTGGCAGACCTCTCTAGATGTGCCCGCTGCTCCCCTCAGCAGTGTACTTTGTCTATCTGCCTGTTCTGCTCCCCACTCTGTCTCTGGTGAATCCTCTCACTGCCCCTGCTCATCTGGCCTGCACCAGTTCTATAGGCATAAAAAAATAAATCTTTTTTAAAAAATAAACTCAGCTATTAGACATTTGTCAGATGTATTATATGTAAATATTTTCTCCCCATCAAAAGGTATCTTTTAATTTTAATGTGCTGTATGCAAAGTTTTTTTAATTTGATGTAATCCCATTTGTTGATTTTTGCTTTAGTTTATTGCTGTTGGAGTCAAGTCTCCCAAAACAACAGAAACCCATATCTTGGTATGTTTTGACAGTTTACTTGTATGTATTTTATGGGCTTAGTTCTTACATCCAAGCCAGCAATCCATTTAGAGTTAACATTTTTTGTGTTATCAGATAATTGGCATTTTACCATTTGTGATAGTCATCTATTTTCATTCTGTTGCATATCGATCTCCAATTTTCCCACAACACCATTTGATGAAGAGGCTTTCTAGTCTACACTGTATACTCTGGGTTCTTTGTCATAGATTAACTCTCTATATAAGTGTAGGTTTATTTCTGGCTTCTCAATTCTGTTCCATTGGTGTTTTTGTCTATTTTTATTCCAGTAGCATGCTCTTATGATTAAAACAACTTTGTAGTAGAGTTTGAAGTCTCTACTACAAGTCTCTACTATAAGAGTGGGATATTTATATTTCTGGTTTTGCTTTTACTTTTTGTTGTTGTTTTTGTAAAGTTTGCTTTGGCTGCCTAGAATCATGTAAATTTCAGTAATGTTTCTTCTGTTTCATTAAAGGATACCATTGAAACTTTAATAGGGTTTGCATTGAATCTATATATTTATATTGCTTGGATAAGATGACCATTTTAACAATGTTATTTCTTCCAATCTATGAGTATAAAATATCTTTCCATTTCTTCTATTTCTTTTAAAGGTGTTTTATAGCTTTCCTTGTATACATCTTTTCTCTGCTATGTTAAGTTTAATTCTAGGTAATTAATGCTTATTGTGTACTTATAAATAAGTTTGTTTTCTTGATTTCTCTTCCACTTCCTTTCTTGCATATAGGAGAATACAAAAGACTTTTGTTCATTAATTTTGGAGCTTAATACTTTACTGTACTGATTTATTGTTTTAAATTTTTTAGTGGATATTTTAGGGTTTTCTACGAACCATCCTTTTTCCTGGTATAAATCCCACTTGGTCTGAAGTATGATCTTTATAATGCATTCTTTGATTCCTTTAGTAAGATTTTATTGAGGATTTTGCCTCTCTCTTCATTAAGGAAATTAGACTGTAGTTTTCTCTCTTTGTGTTCTTTGTTTGATTTTAGTATTAGTGTAAGTAACGTGGTCTCATATCTTTAGAAGTAATCTTCCCTTCTCAGTTTTATCTAAGCATATAGGTGTTAACTTATCTTTAAAGGTTTGGTAGCAATCACTTGTGAAGCCTTTTAGCTCTGGACTTTGTTTTTGGGGGAGAGTTTTGATTACTGTTTCAATTTCCTTGCTTATGATTGGTTTGTTCAGATTTTCTGTTTCTCTCCTTAACAGCCTTGGATGATTGCATAATTTGAAGAACCCGCCCAGCTCATTTCGGTTGTTGAACTTGGCTTGCATACAGATGTTCACAGAAATCTCTTATTATCCTCAAACCTTTTGCAGTGCCTTTTATAACTGCTCCTTGCTTTTGAGCTTATTTATTTGAGTATTGTCCCTCTCTTTCTTAGACAATCTAGCTAATAGTTTGTCTACTTTGTTTCTTTTTTCACAGACTCAGTTTTGGGGTTCATTGAACTTTTGGACTTTAGATTTCTATTTCAGTTATTGCTGCACTTATTTTATTCCTTCATCTCCTAGCTGTTGAGTTTTTTTTTTTTTTCTAGTTCCTTGAAATCAGAAACACACTTGTTTGTTTAGGCTTTTTTGAGTTTCTTAGTGTGCTTCTATGTTGCTATATATACTCTTAGACCTTCTCCATATGTTCTGAAAAGTTGTATCTGCATTATCATTTGTCTCAAAATTTTTTTTTATTTCTTCATTAACCTAGTTGCCATTCACTAGTGTACTGTGCCTTTCCCATATATTAAAATATTTGTAGTAAATTTGCATTTTAGTACCTTTATCATCATCAAAGATATTGGTATGATTTCAATCTTCACGAATTTGTTGATGTTGCCTTGTAACACAATACATGGTTAGTCTGGGAAAATGACACTTGAGAAAAATGTGTATTCAGCATTTTGGACAGGGTTATGGTGGCCAATAAATGTTTGTTAGACCCATGCAGTTTAGTTCTTTGTTTAGGGCAATTGTATTCTTATTTATTTTCTGTCTCATTGATATGTTCATTGGAAAGAATGGGTCATTGAAGTTTCTAGCCATATATGCATTTTCTCCAATGTCTGTTTTCAGATTTGCTAGTAGTTCATTTTGGTGTTCCTGTATTTGGTGTATCTATACTGATAACTGTTACTGTTTCCTTGATCATTATGTTCTGTCCATCCCTATTGCTTGTTACCTTTTTAAGCTGAAAGTCTATTTTGTCTGATATAAAGGTGACTGTTCCTGCCTTTCTTTGAGTGTCATATGCTTGCAAGGTTGCTTTTCAACCCTTTACTTTTAGTTTGTTATCCTTGGTACTTAGGTATGTTTCCTAGAGGCAGCAGAAGGTTGAATTCTGTTCCTAATCCAACTAGATACGCTTGTCTTTTTATCGGTGAGTTCAGTACACTGACATTTAGTGTGATTATTGCTACATAGAGGATTGTTACTGCCATTTTCTTCCTAGCTTTTAGATTCTGTTTAAATCCTTATTCAGTTCTTTGTGTCAATTCTTCTCTTTGGTTTAATTTCTAAAGCTTTTTTTATTATCTGTTAGTGAGTGGAGATTAATGCTAACTCTCTTAAGATTCTCTTTGTCTAGGAATGTCCTTATTTCTCTCTCAGACAGGAAAGGGAGATTTGCAGGATAGAGTGTTCTCAGCTGGCATTTTATTTCTTGGAGCATTTTGAATATGTCATTCCAGTCTTTTCTTTCCTACAGTGTGAGTTTCAGAATTATCAGAAATGATTTGCTTCTGGATATTACTCTTCCTTCCCCTTATTCAAGAGTATTTGGATTTGCTATTGGAATATATTTAAATATGCTTTGAAAGTTGAAGATAGCTAAGTCATTGAATATGAACAAATATCACTTGACTGCATAAATATTAAGTTTGTGCTATCACTGGCAAACTGCATTAATTTGAAATTCATTATTTGGATAATAAAACTTATACATTTTTTCCCTTACATCAGAAGCACTTCCCACTATTACTCAAAATAAACATATGTCATTTCAGAACTTGTCTTTACAAATAGACACAATGAATAATTGCATAGAAATAATGATTAAGAGTCAATAATTGAGGCACAGTTTCTCCAATGGCATCTTCACAGAGCCCTCAAATGCTGGCAGCCATGTTTCCTCCCTATTCCTCTGGAAAGAGACAAAAGTGGCAAGAGACAGAATGACTAATGCCTGGGAATTGCTGGCCACTTAAGAAAATTGGTTTAGTATTATTAGATATGAATTAGATGTTTTAATTAGAAGATAAGACAATTTTAAAAAATATTTACTTATTTATGCTTACAGAATGGGGCTATAGGCCAGAGGTGTGGTGGGTGAGAGGATTCACCAGAGACAGAGAGGGGAGCAGAACAGGTAGAGCTACTGAAATACACCGCTGAGAGGAGCAGTGAGCGTGTCAGGAGAGGTCTGCACACCATGTGGGTCAACTCCCCAGCGGGGGGTATAGAACTCCTGCTGCAGTGGCTTCGGAGAGCTACATAGTGTGGTGCTCTTTTAACCTGTTGCGCCACCAGGGAGAGCCCAGAAAATAAGATAATTTTAAGTGAACTTTTCCTATACAGTGTGGGAAGATGAGCTATATTATACTGGAGAACTTTTTCTCATCTTGAATTGAAAATGGTTCTTGGGAAGCAGTAGAAAATGTAACCATTACAATTCTGTTATCTGTATTTGTCATGTTATTCATGCTAATACTTTTTTAGTAATAAAATAGAGGACTTAGATATTTCACGTTAACTTAGCAGTAGATGAATCTGAAAAACTACTTGTTTATAATTTCATCATGAAAGTAGAGCTCTAACCTTCCATGTGAAATTTTGTTTCTTCCAGTTGTGGAAAAGAAATGAAGTTCTATTTCCCCTCCATTCCATGAGCCCTTCAGTGGTCACCTTCTACTAGTGCAAGTTGTTATAAGCATGTAGTATAAACTATTGTAGAAAGTGATGAAATGCAAGGGGCTTATGTTATTTTAATGAAAACTAATTTGTATGCTTTGGAAAAACTCAAAGATGAGTTTGTTTTTTTAAAACCTAATTAGATACGGATAAGACAACTGTAAAAAGATGGTGGATAAAATAATTCATGAAGAATTTATTCTCAGATTGACTTGCAAACTTTCTTTGTACTTAAGAAAAACCTTGAAACTGGGAATTTTAAACTTTTATTATGATATAATGGGTTAACTGTGTGTGCTGGAGAAAATAGAACTTGAGCCGTGAAAGCAATTCTGTAAAATCAACTTCTGGTGAATGAATATACATTTATATATTCCAAGTTAAATGAAATATTTATATATCCAGTATGGCTGATTTTCTTAAGTTGCTGACTTACTCTAGGTCTCAACTAAATCAGGTGACAGGATTATAACAGATGCTAGAATGGGTTTAATAATGCAATAGAAACTGCATATCAAGATTATAATTTAGTATTTGAAGTACAGTTCTATCTATATCATAGTAATTTAATAGAGGCTCATGTTGTTAATTTAAAGTATAGACCATTGTAAAATATATATGTCTATATATATTTTATATATATAAATTATATATGCCTATATCCTTTTAAAAATATAATTTTCAAAGATATGTGTATATAGTATTTTAATATATGATATTTTAAAATATATATGCTGTATTTTTTAAGGTCTATTTATTTATGCATACAGAACTGGGGCACAGACTAGAGGTGCAGGGATGGTGAGAGAATTCATGAGAGACAGAGTGGGGAGCAGAACAGGCAGATCGATGAAGCACACTTCTGAGGGGAGCACCAGGCAGGCCAGAAGAGGTTTGCCATGCCATGTGGGTCACCTCTGGGACCTAGGGATCGAACCCATGCTGAAGTGGCTTTAGCTTCTTAGTGCTGTGCTTTAACCTGCTGCACCACCAGCGAGGGCCTATATTCTGTCTTTAAAATGTGGCCTTGTTATAAGTTTCATTCAGCTGTAGTAATTTAACGAAAATTTATCACACAAATTATAGATGCTGCCTTGTTCTCATCCTTCTGTTTATATCAGCATCTGAACCCAAAATACTATATCCTTCTTCCTGTATCTTAGAATTGCAACTCTGCTTAACTCTCAACTCTGATACTATTTTTATTCAAATGATTTCTAAGTTTCTCTGTGTGAAGTTACTGTGGCCTCTTGAAACTTGTTTGTTGATTAAGATACTGAATTATTACTTATTGTTTAGAATTGGTCTCAATAATGTGATTTTTGGCATCATAGTATACTGATAGGTCTCTTAATGTACTAGCAAGTATGTGTGTGAGTGGGGGTGGGGCGAAGGGGGTTTGTGCAGTATTTCTGAAATACTGTTTGTGACACTTTTGCCTAACTTACATGAGACTGCTCCCACTGAAATACTTGGGAGAACAAGACTTCGAACATTTAAGAGATAGCAAATACTTGGTGGTAGCCAGTGCAAACACATATTTTTTTTTATCAGTCCTTTATCGCTACTTTTGTGTGAGAAAATGTTTTCCCAATTAGTGATCTTTCTG
>NW_004567111.1:39533057-39559110 GCF_000260355.1 Condylura cristata
TTCATTTGGTGCATATATGTTGATGATTGTTATTTCTTCTTGTTGTATTGTCCCCTTAATCATAATGTAGTGGCCTTCTGTATCTCTTTTAACCTTTTTTAGTTTGAAGTCTGTTTGATCTGATGTAAGTATAGGAGTTCCTGCCTTCTTTTTTGGCCCATTTGCTTGTAGGGTTGTTTTCCATCCTTTTATTTTCAGTCTGTTTTTATCTTTTATAGTTAGATGTGGCAAACACATATTTTTTTTTTTGAGGAAAAAAAAGAGAGCATAATGTTGTCCTGATAAAATGATAACCTGTACATGAATGCACTATATTCTTTGGCAAAGTGGTTAAAGCATAAGAGGAATCCTGTGGCTCCTGGTTCTGCCTCTAAAGAGCTGTCTGCCAGAGTGGTGCAGTGGGACCTGCCTGGATGGGTTTCAGAATATGCCAATCAGGTTTGAAACCCAGGTATCCTGAAAGCAGTCTAACTCCAGGCAGCAGAAGGATTCACAGAGGCTCATCAAGACCCTTCTGTCACAGACATATACTCAGCTGAGACTGATTTGTTCAGAATCAGTTGCTTTTGTTTCTCCAGCTCTGAGATTCTAGCCTGGGTAAACCTTCCCATCTGAAGTCTCTTTCAAACCATCACCTGACTGTGGTGATGATCTGGCAGTTCTATGACTGCCACTCCTGCCACCAGCACAACTGGCATCACCTCTTGACTGATGGGGTCTGACCCCTCAAGCACTACTGGCCTGTGCTTGGTGCCTCTAAAGAGCTGTCTGCTGCTGGACTGTGGCCCAGCATCATCTGCGAAGCAGCACATCAGTCCTGTTCCAGCACCTCGTAGGGCTGTGCACAGGTTCTTGTTCCTCCATTTTGCTGCCTGCTGTCCAGTGCTGACTGGTGCTGCTGGCTTGTGCCCAGACAGTTCTAAGAACTGTCTACCATGTCTGAGCCTCTGCTACTGCCATCTGACTGCAACTCCTGTCTCCAGCTTGTCAAGCGCCACCTCATGCTGCTGTTGCCTTTGTTGATGTCAACTCTAGCCTCTGGGTAGGTGCTGCTGACTTCTCAGAGCTGCTGCAGAGTCACCATCTATGACCATTCCAAGTTGCCACTGAGTTGGATCCTGGCTCATCACTTATCAGAGTGGCACCAACTCCAAATTCTCATCAACAATACCAGCTTGCATGAAAACTTTTGATTTAGACTTCTAGATACTATGGACGCTATCTGGGGTAGAACAGACAGCCGTTTATAGGCTTAAAAATTCTTCCTTTATCTTTCTCAGTTACCGCCTTGTAAAACCAAACAACAAAAACCTGTTGTTCCACTCTGAGTCTTCGTTGTGTATTGTAATTGTAAGTACACAGGTGAGGGCCCATAAACCCTAATATTTTCCCAGGCTTTATAAGTTTCAGGTAGAGAGTCTTAGTTTTTAACCAAGATATTAAAAATGCTCATCTTAATCTACAATAATTTTGTGGGGAGATTAAGGAATGGTTACCCTAGAGATATTAATATAGGCTTTTTGCTTGGGAGAAGTATTAGTGAATATTACAACTTAGATTAAAAGTACAATGTTTTACATCATTACACCATTGGAGATCATAGTTTCAAACCTCTATGAACACATATTTTCTTGCGATGCCCACTACTGGTATCCCAGGAATCCTTGGAGAATGAAGATATATGGTTAATTTTGACATTATTATCTGGTCCCCAAAACTGTCAAAAGCCATCTGTAAACACATTCTAAACCTAAAAATATCTCTTAAAATGAAGAGTTTTCTTTAAAAAGTCTTCCAGTTAGGCTGGCATTTTGCTTTACTACTAAGTTTCCTAAGGGAGAGTCCCTCAGAACCTAATGGGCTTTGCTGACCAGCCGCTGTCTGGCTTTGGTAGCCCTGCTAAATAACTGCTTCACTTGGTAGTAGAAAAATGATTGTTGCAAACTTAAAATTATGGCCCTTGCCCAAGGGGACTTCTAGTATAAAGAAAATGCAGAAGTTAGCTGAAGTATAAGAGGTTTGTTTAGGAGAAAATGAGGTGCTAAGCGGATACTGCCATATGATTTTTAGCATTGATGAATAGTGCTGAATAACTCAAGTTTTAGTCTAGAAGGTAACTGTTCTCCAATTCACTGACATTAAACTCTCAGTTGCCAATTTCTGTCTTCTTAATTGTTAATTCTCAGCTCATGTATTTTATGTGCCTGGCCAAGAACATTTTCATATCTCTTTTCTCATCTTCTACAAATTCTGACTATGCTTTAAAGAAACTTAGACTTAGCTCACTTTTTCTTGTTAACCTTTTTTAGTACTAGTGAGCTAATATGACTTTTGTTTGGTCACAAAAACCGTAACATGAATAGTTTATTGAGAAACTAAGGTCACCTTTGAATCACCACATGCTGGAAACCTAAACATATGCATAGAGGTAGTGTCCATACGTATTCCACAGTGAAACCATACTGCCACTCCCAGAGTAAATACAAGGTGTTCAATATTGAAACCATAGAAGAATTTGTTACTGTTTTGTGAAGGCAGCATCTTGCGCAACATTAAATTCCTACAAGGCACCCATCAATACTAAATATTGCCAATATAGCTATGTGATTTTCCTATACTTCTAATTAACTGCAGATATGGACTAGCACTTAGTGAAATAAACAGAACAACTGCCTAGATTTTATTCTCAAAAACAGTAGCAATATGTACACTCTTCTATGACATTTGCTGCTTTGAGACAGATGCAAGATCAAACTCCTGGCAATGGGATGAAAAGTCATTATTCATTTGTGTGAAGACTAATTTTATTTTGGTCTCTGGAGTTCCCTGCCTGAATTAAATCTACAACATATAGGAACATAAAATAATAAAGAATAATAAAGGTAGGAAATAGCAAAATACCCCACAAAATCGATGAACAAGGAAAGAAGGACAAGGAGGAGAGAAATCTAGAACTCAAGATTTTAAGTCTTCAAGTAGATGGGGACATAGATCTAGTTGGGTGACAGTGAAAAGTTGATTTTAAAGACTTTAAAATATTATTTTCTTGGTGCATGGGAAATTATCCTATGCCCTATGAGTTTTTCTAGGCTAACAAATAATCAAATAAACATTAGACAGATTGATAAGAGGAAAAAAAGGGGTTTTATAATGGCATATATGCCCCCTATATATATATGGGAGAGACCAAGCATGACTGTGTAACTCACCCATATGACTCTGGATGGCATCTTAAGTAGCTTTGACTATGCCACAAGGATTTGGGGAGTGTGGGGACAGAAAAAGGGAATGTCAGGGCAATTACCAGGGAAGGCATAGTGAACAAAGATACACAGATTTAAATTCTGCTTCCTCTAGTGAAAAGAGATAAAGAGATTCAGTCTTCTGGTAGGAGCCCCTACAGAGTTTACATGTGCCTATCTTTTCCAAAGGCAACTTCTGCCCAACCTGTCAAACACCTCCATGAAATCAATCTTTTGAATAAGACCTACTTTGAATTGGCAGAGTTTTGCTCACCCATAGGGTGATAAAGCAGTCAGGAATAGGCATTGGGAAGGATAAAGGGTAAAGCACAGAGGATTTTTAGGCAAATTATTGCACATGATACTTGATGGCTCTATCAGAACTATAGAACTGTATAATGCAAAGAGAATACCTATTTAGAAACTATTTAACTTAACAATAATGTATCAATATTGGCTCATCATTTATAACAAGAATGCCACAGGAATAGATTATACTAGTGTTAGAAGATACTCCATTCGGATATATGCTGGTGATATTGGAAACTAATTTTTATTTTTCTGTAAAGCTGAAACTAATCTAAAATGCAAAGTCTATTAATCAGTGTTTAAAGATGATTGTAATACATAAAGTGACTTTCAGTAGATTGTGGGAGACTTCCGATAGACTGTGGGATGTTAGGAATGCAACTTGAAAGTCATTTATATAAAAAGGCTTTGGGCTTTGTGAGTAATAATATCCTAATAATGAAGAAGGGAGAAAATTAAGACCCAGGTGACCCTCCCCGATATGTCCAGATAAGAGCCTGTTTCATCATAAAGGTGAAGACCTAAAAAGAATGATACTAAAAAATGGGAAGAGTACAAGTTTCACCTCACATCAGAGAAGCAAAGGATGAGTTGAATTTGAAAGGTCAGTACTGATACTCCAAAGAAGTGAAGAATAATGAGCACTTAAAATGGCCATTAAATCTGATGATTAGGCAGGAGAAATGTCAGAGAGTATTTTTAACATGGTCCTAGTTGGAGTTGCATCACAGAACTAAGATTGCAATCGAAATTGATTTGCACATGGAAGTTGGAATTATAGATGCCTTTTAAGAAGTAAACAACCTACCTTATACACACACACACACACACACACACACACCCTTAATATATATGGGCCAATATTCTCATTGTCAGAGTGTCAGAGATTTAGAACGCCAAAGAAACTAGATGGGTAGATTAAAGTTATATACATCTCTATGTCTAATAAAGTAAAAGTTCAGCTTACCTGATTATTTGACCAACTAGAGCATGGCTAAGTTAAAATTCTAACATTTTCATTTAAAGCCCTTTGTAGTAAAATGCTGTAGTTATGCTGCAAAATACATCATTTTAATTCAAACTATCCCACAGAAATGATCATTCCTCCAGAGAAGGATAATGGCATAAGAAAGGCTATGTAGATTGCCAGAAGCCACAAAGCTATTTAGGGACAATCAGGACCATACTGAAAATCTCTCAGGTAATACTGATTTCTTCCTCTCTATTACCGCAGGTATGGAGGATTTGAACTGATCCAATGACATGTCTGATAGGCAGCTGTAGATAGACAGCTGGTACTGCATTGAGAGGTGAGAACTACAGCAGAGTTCTTATTTGTATTGATAAATAATTCACAAACCATAAAATGTGCACTGCCAAAGTATACAATTGAGGGATTTTAGTATTTTGTGTATTTGTACTACCATCACGACTATATTATTTCAGCACATTTCTATCACTTCAAAAGGAATCCCCATAATTATCAGCAGTCGCTCCACCTTACCTTACCCCTGCCCCCCGAGTATCTGGCAACCACTAATTTATCTTTTGGATTTTCTAATTCTGGACTTTTCATATAAGTAAAGCCATATAAAATGTGGCATTTTATATTTGATTTCTTTTCACTTACCTTGAGGTTTCTAGGGTTCCTCCATATTACAGTGTTTATCAATACTTCATTTCTTTTTAATGGCAAAATACTAGTCCGTTGTATGTTTCTACCATATTTTAGTTATCTATTCCTCAGTTGGTTGACATTAGACATATCTCCATTTTTGTCTTGTTAATACTTGTTAATACATTTTGTGTAGATGTGTATCTTTATTTCTCTTGGTATATACTTACTAATTTAACAGCTGAGTCATACATACATGAATACTTACACACACAACTAAGATGAGAAGGAAGAAAGGAGGAAGGGAGAAAAGGAAGTAATCTCTTTAACCTTTTCATTTTTTTTAATGATTTATTTATTTATGCATACAGAGCTGGGTTCAGGTCAGAGGTGCAGGGGCAGTGAGAGGATTCACCAGACACAGAGTGGGGAACAGAACAGCCGACTAAGTACACTGCTGAGGGGAGCAGCGGGCGGGTCAGGAGATTTTGGCACACTATGTGGGTCACTTCCGGGGCAGGGATCGAACTCATGCTGAAGTGGTTTTAGTGTCTTAGTGCTGTGCTTTAACTTTAACCTTTTAAGGAACTGCCAAATGGTTTTCAAAAGTTTCATATAGATTCTAGAGAGATAGAGGAAAGAGAAAGGAGATGGAGGAAAGAGAGGGGGAGGAAGGAAGGGGGAAGAAGGGAACGGGAGGGTAGGGGAGGGCAGGAAGGAAGGAAGGAGTCTCCGTTTAATTTTTTGAGGAGCTGCAAATTGTTTTTCAATGCTGTTTTACCATTTCATAGTTCCATCAGCGTTTCAATTTCTTCATATTCTCACCAACATTCCTTCTTCTTTTTAATTATAGCCATTTTGTGCTTATGAAATAACTACTTCACTGTGGTTGTGATTTGCATTTTCCTAGTGATGTTGAATACTTTGCCAGGTGTTTATTGACCATTTGTTTATCTTCTCTGGAGAAATGTCTACTCAGGTTCTTTGCCCAATTTTTTGTGAATTGGGTAATTTGTCTTGCTATTATTTGAGGTGCAAAGGTTCTTTTTATATTCTAAATGAAAATCTCTCATGAGATGTATGATTTTAAATGACTTTTCAATTTTGTGAGTTGTCTTTTTATGTTTTTGAAGTATAAATATTTCCAATTTTATAGGGACCAACTTATCTTTTACAGCTTTGTTCTTCGTGTTTTGGTATCATAGCGAAGGAGCCATTTCCTAAGCCAAGGTCACAAAATGTATGCCTATGTTTTCTTCTAAGCAGTCGAAGAGTTTAACTCTTAAGCTCAGGGTAATTTTCCATTTTGAGTAAGTTTTTATATATGGTATAAGATAGGGTAAGACTTACTTTTGTACATGGCTGTGCAGTTGTACAACACTGTGAATCAGAAAGATTATTTTTCCCTTATTAAATTGTATTGTATTAAGCAACTATAAGTTGCTTACTGGATTTATTTTTTGGACTGTCAATTCTATTCAAGGAAATAGAATTATTGAATCTATAGCTTCAAAATTCTTTAAAATAAAAACAAAGAGTGAGCACATTAATTTAGTCACTTTGCTAAATCCATGTGGAAAATGCATAATGGAAAGTTATCTATAATCCTGTCACTGTAAATATTTTGCCATATTTCCCTTGAGTAAGAGTCCATTTAATTCTTTTACAGTTGTTATCCTTACCTGTTTTTTTTAACCCCCTATTCACATTCCTCATTTCTTTCCCTATATTCTGCAGAAATCAAAGGAAATACTGAAAAGCAGCAGGATCCTTTAAATCACTAAGCATGCATGTACACACACTCCCTCTCTCTCAGTGAAGGAGGAAATTACTGGTGTGTCAATATTGAGGTTCTATTTCCATTGTCTCTTAATCCACTTTGGAAATTATTTTAGTGGATATTTGATTCACAGGTTGCCTTAGTTTAAGGACAAGAAATGAGAGAAGTCTGAACAAAACATAAGCTATCAAACTGGTTGAATCTGCTCTCAAACTGGTTTCTTTGCTCCCCAAAGACATTTTTTGTCACACCTGAAATATCTATTTAAGGCATATCTTTTCTCGACAGATTTTTAAACTCCTCAGGTATCTACACTTTCATGGTCTAACTTTTAGAAACCTCTATGACCTTATAAACAAAGAAATCTCTAGAGAGCCAAATGATTTTTTCCAAAATGTTGAAAGAGATCGAAGGCATTCAAATTTCAGAAGAAAGGATTATACCCTACTTAAGAGCTAGATAGATATAAAAACACATGTAATAGTCTTTAAAAAATTATTCTTTTGACGATGCACATACTATATTTTAAATTACTGGATTTTGATAATTACTTGGTTTGTACATGAAGTAATATTAGCTAAAAATTATTAGTGAAATACTGCTTTTAAAAATGAAGTTCTTATTTTAATGAAAATCTACATTGTTTCCCCCTCAACTTAATATGTTCAAAAAAGAGCTGTTGTCCTTCTCAAAACCTATTCTTGCTATTCCCTTCCCTTCCCCCTGAAAATCTTTCAGCCAATTCACAATACTTTCCAAATTAATTAATTAATTGCTAAACCCCATCCTTGCCTTCTGTACTGTCACCTTGAAGGAACTAAACTCTTCTCTGCCTAGGTTAATTCAACCCTCTTTGAAAGGTTAATGGTTGTCACCTCCAGCTCATAACTTCTTGCTAATTTTTCTTCATAGACTTGATATTCTGACTTGCATGTTGAATTCTATATTACCATTGTCCTGTGACTAGTCTATAATCACCTTGGAAATGAGAATATTTCTAGATTTCCCCCTAAATATTTTACATCTGGAACAAAGCCTATCAAACGGTAGGTGCTCCTTAAATATGTGTCCTATAAATGATCAGTCATGAATTATAACCAAAAGTAAAACCCCTGAAGAATCTAAAGAATGTGCACATGTGTAAAGTCATAATTAATGGATTTCCACAAAGCTGCTTGCTTCCTTGGCAGTCGTTGTATGCCATCTCCATCCATTAGAATGTAGTAAAGGAGAAGTTGTTTTCAGTTTTGTTTGAACTCCAGGAAAGTAATTGTTATAAACTTCTCTTTTTTACTGCTATGACCTCTAACATTCATTCAACGTTGGCTTTGTGGGAAAATCATTATTTCTATCGGAGGCTTTGTATTGTTTCTCAGTCTACCCTTAATTCTAATTGTATTGCTAATTAATTTACACTAGTGTCTATTTCCTTAGTAATTTAGCAATTACACTGTGAATGGAGATTCCTGACCTTGCCATGTAACAGTGAAGATACTGTTACCCACTTACTCAACCTCAAGTCTTCCCAAGGGAAGACTTCTCCAACTTTAATAGCATTTATGACACTCAGGATGATAAAATTAATTGAACGTACTGTGGTCAGCTCCAGTTGAAATGTCTCCTTGATGCCAGAGGACATGTCTCTCACTCCCTCTTTTTTTCCCACTACCCTATCTCTAGTAAACATTCAATAATATAAGTTGAATTAACTCTTTCCAACTTTAAAATGCTCTTATTTCTGATTCACAGATGTTTTCCCAGCACAAGTAATATGTGACTTTGTAAATATATTTCCAGGAAGCTCAAATACAAGGCCACTAATGTCTCAGTATGAGACATTATTGCTGTGTATTTCATCAACTAAAGAGAAGAAAAAGGGTTTAGGGAAAGTGGGGAGGGGAGAGAGAAAGTAGGGATCAAATTTAATTGCAGGGTTTCAGTTGGTCACTTATTTCTTAGGTAGACCATTTGTTTTTTTAACAATCATTGATGTGATTATGGCATATTAGTTTATCCCACCAAATTATTTAAGAAATTGTCAGTATTTTGAAGAGTACAACATTAAAGTGTATAATTATGATATTTTCTGCATTTTATTTCACTTTTTCATCTTGCCCTGTAAACTTTGTGCATGATGTTATAGTTAACAATGTTACTTAATACACACAAAATTTTTGCCATTAGCCCCCCTAAAAGAAAAAAATATCTTTGATTGAATTAAAAGATCCTGTTATCCTAATTAAGAGACAACTGATCTCCTGAGTTATTTTTTTCTTCTTAATTATAATTTATATAAGCTACATTGAGTGGAATAGAATAACATTAATTTGAATTGATAGTACATGGAAAACATTCGTTGATGAAATACACAGCAATATTTGTGACATCACTTTTGCAATAGACAAATACTAAATATCCAAATATCAGTATAGAAATAAAGCTTATATCAGGTAGTCAATGATTTTATGTATCTTTGGTAAACAAATTCACTCTTTTAAAAAAAAACAAAACATGTAGTGTATTCAAAAGTCATAGAATCTAGAAATATATAAACACACATTATGTACGTATATGAAAAAATATAAACACATGTGTTTATATATACATATACATGTGTATATATATATATATATTTACTTATATACACACCTTATCTCTACTTCTAGTCATAACTCCCAAATGTTTCTTCATATCTCTAAGTTGTGTGTTCTATATACTGATGTTCATTTATGACATTTTTTTGACCATTTATCTTAATGGACAAGGATTTCTGTCTCACACACTACTTATCCCTACTCCTTATGGCTTCTAATATAGTTACATCTATCCTTTTATTTGACTCAAGGATACATGTTAACATCAATAAATTAGATGAAAATTTCACTGTGTGTTATGCTTAAAAGTGTGTTAAGATTATTTTTCTTGCTCAGATTTCTACTTTTCCTGTAATTTGTAATTTGCTGTTGCTCTTGCACTAAATTCCATGCATACTTTTAATATTCTCTGTAATAACTCTCTAGACATTTCATTTATGTTTTTTTCAGTCTCCTCTTCACTTTCCCGTTTTCTGAAAGTCCCGTCCTCCAGGCTCTCCTTAGACTACTTATTTTGTCTTCTGAAATTTGTTCTCTGTGTCCTTTATTTTCTTTTCCTTTATTCTTGGTTTCCTCACTCTTAATCCTAAAGTGCAGACATCAGATTCTTACAGGGGTACTATATTTCTGTGCCATTGAATAATTAAAAATATCTTTATTCTGTGATTATATCTGGTTGCTGGATTAGCTGGGTATAATGTCCTAGGCTAAAAGCCTTTATCTCTCAGAATGTTATGTGTCTTTGAGCTTTTTTCTGGTTAACTGGAGAGAAACTCATTGAACTTCTGATTCTCAATCTTTTATCTGCTTTCTCTTTATGTATAGTGCTCTGAAATTTGTAAATACATATTCCTGTGTTTGTGTATGTGTGGGGGTCTCTTTTGCTTTTCAACCTAAAGACTAGAGCCTTTAGTGTGGGAAAATTTTTTATTATTTTTAATAGCTTCCTTTTTCTGCATTTTTTTCATTCCACGGCTTAGTCATATATTGAACTTTCTGTGTTTATATCCCCAAATCCTTGTATTTTCTTTAACTTTGCTCTTTATTTTAATCTTTTGAACCCTTGGGTGTTCTTTGACTTATGCTTTAGCACTCTTTTCCTTTCCTTTAAATTTGCAAGTGCTTTATTTCCCCTCTCCCTCTTTTTATAGTAACACTCTGGTCTTAGTTACATATGTGTTATCTTCCCATATCTCTTAGAGCATGTAAAATAAAGTTTACTTGAAATTTTCTTTTGAACCCATATTTATCTTCATGTTAAGTTAGTTTCTCTTTCTGTTTTTGAAAATTCTTTGGAGAAGTCTCAATATATGGTTTTAGTCTCTTTTTAATTAGATATTTTATTTTTATTTAAAAATTTAAGCACTCATCTAGTACTGCAAACAGTGAAGTAGCCAATACATTTCAGATGCTAATGAAATTAATGTATGCTCATAAAATGTCTGTTTTTAACATTTTCCTCTCGCATTTCAAAAAATGTTATGAAGATAACAGAGAGCAAACTTTCTTAGCAAATATAGATAATGGTAGACACCGTGACTATTCCCTAAAATCCTATTTGTGAGAAGTTTTACATCATACGAGTACAAAAAGCTGATATTCTCTCTATATTAGCAGTCTAGACTTTAGCAAGATTGGAAAATATTTCTACTGGTTGCTACACTGTTACTGTGAAATCATAAATATATACATTAAGAACAGATGAGGTATTATATCAAAGACTTAAATTATTTTAGTTAAATTGTGTTATAGCCTAAATATTAGTAATTCTATAAATAAGCAAAAAGCAATAAATGAATGAATGTCTTAGTAGCTTAATTCTATGAGTTTATTTAGGGAGTTTATTTTGCTTCTAAAAATAAAAGCTTATGACAAATATAAAAAAAAAGGAGAAAAAAAAGGGTCATGAAAACATTTCCATATCAAACTCTAGGTTTAATTCATCAGCATCTCTGTGTCCTATACTGACAACATAACCAGACTGGGAATGGGTATCGGTATTCACTGAAAGAGAGAGGCTACCTCCCATTTTAATTCACTTAGAGGGCTTATTACTCAGCCTACTGGAACGGTTCTCAATTGATGTCTTTCAGGGAGCTTCTACTTCCAAGAGCCAGAAATTTAGAGATGGGAACATTATTATAACTGCTGAGACAAAGGGCTGAGTGGGAATGTGCTTTACAATGTATGGCATGGTTTTAACTTTTATCAATTCTTGACATTTTTTTGATCTGATAAGGCAGACAAGATTATTAAACTAATTCAGTGTCATTTATTACCTCTTTCCCTATATACCCTTTCAGAAACTGCTCTGGAGGTGACTGTATGATCTCATTTCTGAGTGGACTTCCAGAAGTATCTAGCCTATGAATTAATATTTGCTTATGGCTAAAATAAATGAGCTATAAATTTAAGAATTATTCATTAAATTTATTCCAAGGCTGCCCTTTCTTTGCCTATGACTCTGGCCCTACAAATGTTTCTATCACCACAGGCCCATTTATGGCTTTCTTCTCATTTGCCTACACATGTTCCCTACTAGATGGCTTCTCTCAATGATAGGGTTATCATTTATTTACCAAAGATATAAAGTCTTATCTGAAATGTTCCGCTGAAGATCAACCTTGCATTTCCCAGAAAGCCCATAGATACAGCATATTTCAGATACCCCCAAAGGAACTCATCTTCTTTCCTAACACCAAGTTTTACCTGTAGATGTGGTCATTACCATCAATCAGGTTCACTTTTTATAAGACTCTCGGAATCTTTTGCTGCCACCGATCATGGTTTTTTCATTCTCTTCCTCTGACTTCCTCACTACAGCAGTCAACCTTTTCCTGCTTCCTACCAAAGAAAGATATACAAATCACCTCTTTAGAATCCCACTGTATTACATGTACAGTGGCACACACACAAAAAAATTAAAATTCAAGGACACAGTGAATACAGCATTTACTGCACTTCTACTCCATGTAGTAGTCATTGACAGATTGCACCTATGGAATTGTCCAGTGAGACCAAGAGCGACAATCAGTGAGAAACATGGGAAGCAACTGTCTCCTATCTCATATGGACACCAAATCCCATGGCAAGGCTCTTTTCATTCCATTGATCTGTACCTGTGAATGGAAGCTCAGAAGTGAAATGATTATTGTGGGGATGTATATTAACATGTATATAAGTTGAAGTGTGAAGTCATAATGTTTTTATTCAATTAATTAAAAAATAGCAGCAAGAGTTGCTGAATAGGTTTTATGGTAGAAATCTTCTAAAATGTGAATGAACAAATCTGTAACTTCAGTGCTTGAAAGAAAGCTTAAAGCATATGATACACAGGGTGACTGTTTACTCAGAGAACCTTACACACTGAGAATACAATGTGATTAAGGTAGACTAAGGTGGCAAGAGGAAACTATTATATCAAGCAATAATATTTTAGCAATCTATTTTATTAAAAATAAAAAAATAAATACTTTAATTTTCTGTAACTTTTCTGAGTAAATTTGTTTAAAAAAAGTGCTGATATGTGAGAATGTAGCAGGAATAATTAGTTGTAATTTGGGCTTAGAATCGCCCTTACATAAACTCAGAAATTAAGAAAGAAAATTATTCTTGTAAATAGTTAACAGATTCGTTTGTAAGTTAGTGATTTCTGCTTCTTTTCTTTCAGAAAACTTTAAAAAGAACCTAATCAAGATAGCAATAGATAAATTATTTCAGATTAATTTACTAATAGAACACTATCATCTTTTGCAAATAACTCAGAAGTTCAAAATATAGATAGGTATCATTCTTGCAAAAGATTATATTCTCATTTACTATGTGAACTATATTTCTGGGGATTCAGATCTATAGAAATAAGAAGTAGAATTAGAAATAAAAATAAACCCTCTCTCATTCCAGCAATAAGTAGTATTTTTCCACATTTGCAAGAACTAAAGTGGTAGGATGAACTTGAAAGGACTCAGCTCCAGCTAGCTCACTAAGATATATTTTTAATACATTTTATATATTATTAATTTTGATATATTTATATATTTGTTCACCAATTCTATATCACTAATAATTGCAATGAAAACACAATCAAAGAACTTTTTAATTCAGGTGAGAGCCCCATAATTAAAGCAAATTAAAAGTAAGTTAATTTTAATTTCCTCATTTTTATGAATATAGTTACCAATAAAAACATTTCAAACAAACTATATTAAGTAAATGTTAAATTATATCTGGACTTGGAATGAAAACTAAGCTCAAGACAAAAAGAATAAAAAAATTTGTGAATTTAAAGTACTATTTTTCAGGTTTCTCTTAAATTGGGTTTGATGAATATCTACTTGTGGTACTTGGGATTTACTTACTACTTTTGAAAAGTGGTTTTATTTTAAAGTGCAAAGGTTTGCAATCTTCCAGGAATTATATTCTTTGCAACTACTTTGCATCACCTTAAAATACACTGAGATCAAGTGCTACAGATTTCAATGCAATCACCATCCAAATCCCCAAGACATTTGTGAGGAAGTGAGAAACCCATCCTAAAATTAATGTGGAACCTTAATGGACCTCACCTTGCCAAAACAATTGTCAAAAGGAATGAAAAGCTGGAGGAATCACATCTCCTGATTTCAAAACTTGCTACAAAGACACAATAGTCAAAGCAATATACTGATTACATAAAGATCACAAATACATCAATGGGATAGAGTACAAAACTCAGAAATAAGCCACTGACACCTATTGTAAAATGATTTTTGACAAAAATGCCAAAATCTTCCAGTGGAGAAAGATTTGATTTTAAAAAAAAAAAGTTTGGCAAAACTGGACTTCCACAAGCAAAAAAATGAAAGTGTATATTTACCTTATAGCATATAGAAAAACTAACTCAACATGGATTAGATACCTGCCTATGAAAACTAAAAGTCTCAAACTCTTAAAAGAAAATATAGGGGTAAAGCATGACATTGGATTTGGCAGTGATTTCTTATATATACACCAAAAACAGACAATAAAGAAAATATAGAAGAAATTAGACTTAAATTTTAAATTTAGTTTTTACAACATTCTTTTGTGCATTTTTTCTATGTCAATTGTAGTCCCTGTGGGCTTCCCACCACCACTTCACCCATGTGCCATCACTGTAGTCCTCTGCCCTCTTTCCACTGTAGTTTACATACATGCAATGGAATATTACTCAGCAATCAAAAAGATAAACTCGTACCTTTTGCAGCAACATGGATGGAGCTGGAAGGGATCATGCTTCGTGAAACAAACCAGAAATAAAAAGAAAAATACCAGATGGTTTCACTCATAGTAGGAGTATAAGGGACCGGGGGAAAGAGGGGAATAGAAATTGGACTTTTTTTAACTAAAAATCTTTGTTAACAAAATGATACTATCAACAGAGTGAAAAGGCAACCCACAAAAAAGGTGAAAATACTTGAAATTCACATATCTTCATAATGGGTTGATATCCTGAATATATGAAGCACTCTTAGAACCCAACAGGAAAGCCCAATTCAAAAATTAGTCAAGGAATTGAGTAGATATGCCTTCAAAGAAGATAAATGGTTAACAAGTTCATGAAAAGATGCTCAGTATTTATAGTCATTAGCAACATACAAATTAAAACCACCATGACATACAAATTAAAACCACCATGCACCACATCCATTAGGATAGCCACTATTAAAAAAAGAAATCAAACAGAAAACACAAATGGCAAGTGTTGTGGAAGATGTAGAGAATTAAAATGGTTCAGGTACTGTGGGAAACAGTATGCCAGTTCCTCAAAAAGTTGAACAGATTTATCATATCATCCAGCATTTCCACTTCTAGATATATACCTAAAATAATTGAAAGTGTGGACTTGAACAGATATTTTCAGCACCAATGCCCATAGTGTTATTCACAGTCGTGAAAAGGAGGTAGAAGCAGCCCAAGTGTCTGTCCATGGATGAAAATATATGTGTGTGTCATGAAGTATTATTCAGACTTAAATGGGACTGAAATCCTTATAATTGCTATACATGGATAATAAACCTTGGAAACCGTAAGCAGGTTTCCCTGACCCTTATCTTCGTAAATGATTTTTAGTTAAATTATTTTTATTGAGGTAAAATGGGTTTATAGTGCAATGCATGCTCTAAGGGTTTTGCTTTATACATTTTCAAGTGCATGGTGTCACTCCACAGCTACTATCAAAAGACCGGTAATCTTCTACCACAGTCCAGTGGGTCCTCCACCCTTTTTTGTCCTCCTTATTTCTAATGTCCGCCTTTGGGAGTCTAAGATTCATGGGTTTCATAACTATAATAGTTAAATTCATAGAGATAGAAAGTAGAACAGGGATTACTAGGGACTAAAAGGAGGAGGGAGTGAATTATTGTTTATGGGAACGGTTTCTGTTTGGGATGATGAAAGAGTGGTGATGGCGATACAACAATGTCACATCGTTGAATGTACTTAATGCCACTGAAGGGTATACTTAAAAATGGTTAAAATGGTTAATTTTATATATTTTACCATAGTTTAAAAATATATTGAGATTGTTTAGAGACTCACAGATAAATAGTTTTTCAAATACTTCTGAAGGAATATATGCATAGCCCTTCATGTATTTAAAGAAAACCTGTCTGGTGTCCTTCATAGTAACCCTAGTCCTTTCCTCCACTTCATCTTCCTTCTTCTAGCCACCCCAAATTCACATCTGCTACAATTATATGCAAGTTGTTCCTTTGCCTTCATTGCCCCTTCTCTGCCCAACAAATTGATGAATTGGTACATCAAGACTCAGCCCAAATGCCCACCACTTTTGGAAAAACTGTGTATTTTCTAACAACTATTTTTCAAGCCTGTGATACATCCCAAGGCTGTCCCCAACCAGACTAAATCCTGTAAGGACAAAGAGGCATCTGCTTCACTTTTCTGGCTTCTGTGCATAGCACAGAGTATAATCTGAAGCAGGTTCTTAATAAAGAGTTCAATAACTGAATTAAAAAAGTTCCTTCTAATGATCTTCTCAGAGAGTGAACAGACCTTTCCCCCCCCACATTCCAGAACAAGAAAATTAAAAAGAAATTTCACACTTTGCCCAGTCTGAAGACTCAGGAGGCCGATGGTAGAGGGAAAGTGTCAAAATCCTGCTCTTCTTTTGACCCTTATCTGTGGAGCCAGGTACTAAATCTTGCTGTGAATATGTTAAAAGCATTTCTTTATAGGTTCTAAAACACATCTTTGGAAAAATTTTCCATAGGTCCTGTCCATAAATGAAATAATCTTGTACATATTTCTGTTACCCCTTTTGTAATAAACCCCCTGCCACTGTTCCAACACCAGGAGGTTAGCAGCGAGTGGGTCATTAATAAACAATAGCAGATCCTAACCAATGGCCTCCAGATGAAAGGCTCATTATTTCATTACTGGTCTCCAGAGCTATTTGGTCCCCTAATATTGCAGCACAGGATTTGAGCTGAAGAGTCTAAACCTTGAACTATTTAAAAAAAAAAAAAAAAAAAACTGTAAGTAGTCCTTGACATAATTTGGAGTGATTGCATTCTATTAGGCCAAGAATTCCTTATTAAAATATCAATTTAGTTGTGCATACCATCTGGTCAATATTACAGTGTTTTGTTTTGTCAGAATTAAATTTTGTTTTTACAGAATTAAATGTTTATACCATGAAAAATCAGGTAAATTTTCATGGTATAAACATTTAATTCTGTAGAAGTAGAGATATTTTGTAGTGCAGAGAAATTAGTAATTAAGGAAATGTTCATGTTCACCAGACTTCTCTATCCTTAACTTTTGAACTATGAGGTTCAGCTTCTGTATCATTTGGGATTTTAATAGAAAAGAAATGCTAAAATAAGAAGGTACATTTATATGTGTGTGTCATATGTTATGTTCACATGCATGTAATAAATTCTATTTTATACTTTTCTAAATTATAATCCCTTTAAGCATAATTTAGATTGTTTCATTGGTATTGACTTGTTTTCATTCAAGGAATTTGGATAATGAAACTGAGAGGTTTACTTTTGATTGTCTTCTGGGCTGGTTTTCAACCATATTAGCGAACTATTAGAACATTTTAGTTCTTGCTATTGCAGAAGAATGTCTTAAACCACAGCAATTACATTTTGCTGCAAAAATGAGGGAGATTTTTACAGTCTTTTTCAAAATAGGTTATATCCTAATGTAGAAGGATCCTTTAGCTTTATTTGAGACTGAAAGTTTGGATTATTTCCTTAAGTTTTATGATTTGCTTATGTGCACATAAATGCAAATTATTCTGTTCATATTACAATCTTAAAATATATGCATTATCGTAAGTGTGTAGCCATATTGCTTTGATTCTGAATCACTTTAACTTCAACAGCTTAAAAAAAATCACTCATTTGCTTTATATGTTAACATCTGTAAGATCTTTATATCTTGAATTCTTTGTAAAATGGTAATAATGCCTACTTACTATGATTGCTTTGAGATTTCAATGAGGTGGTCCATTTCAAGTATTACAAGCTTCTTAATGTTGCAGAATCAACATTAAATTCACATCAGTCTTTATAATCATCAGAAACAACAAAAATTACAATTCATCACTATTTGGTTTTCTTTCTCTTCATTCATTAAAAGAAAAACAAAAAACAAGCTTGGGACTTTAAGGAAGTTGTCTTTGCTTACATAGCAGTTAAGTGACTATTTTAATGTTAAGTATTAACATTCTGCATGTGTCCATTTATTTAGCTCTTACTGTATTCCAAGCACTGTGCTAGATCCTGGTGTGTACTGATGAACAGAGTTGATATCATCCCTGGTTGTATGCATCTTTCAAATGGTGGGTCATACACATAACAATGCAGCAAAATTACAGGATATTAAGCTAATAGAGAAATGAATGTGAAACCTTGATAAAGAAAACACTCTTTTCTTCTATATGTTTCTTTAAAGTAGAAATAATGCCTGTATTAATATAGAAATATATGAAGAATCAGTTTCCCCTCCTCTTCCTTGGTTTCTGCGTAGGTAATCAGTAGGACTAGTTTAGCTAGCCTTCCATACCTTCCTTTCCACTCATGTGACCCCTTGTAAAAGTAGCATTACTGATGTGGTTTTATGACAAATCAATCCTGTATATATTGTGCTATAACTTGCTATATTTATTTATCTATTTATTTATTTTTTAGTCTTGTAAAGTCCTTAGAAGTTTTATGAATATGTAGTTTTTGCTGTTATCAGTGTATCCTATCCAGGACTGACCCAGAAGGAAAAAAAAATTCTACAAAGATTTTAAAGCTTTTACTGTTTGTTATAGTAGTCTACAGTTAATCCTCGCCACTCAATCCCATAGTTCATGGACCAAACTTAGTTGAGGGGAAATTTTCTAAGGTATCTTGCCATTATTGCTACTACTGCAACTGGTTTTGATATTACCACCCCTATTCTTATTTCTAATAACCTTTGCTTTATAATAGCATCCTTGTTTTATTCCCCTTTGACTTCATGTCTACCTACCTGCCCATCTATCACCTTACCTTACCTTACCTTTTGCCATCATGTACTGCATATAAATGCATTCTTTCATTTACATGTAAGTAAATTTAACATTTTATTAGTGCTTAAAATTGTATAGACTTGCTATATTTACCGCCTAGGTTCTTTTCTCATGCTATTTTTCCTAATACTATAAAACAAGATAATGTCTTTATATGCAGATACTTACGAGAAATGAATTTCTAGTTATAAAATTTTAGAGTGAAGAATGCTTTCTAAAAGCCTAATATTGCCATATATGGTTATATTGTCAGATCAAATTCCAATGAGATGATACCATGTTGACCTGTAGACAGATCTTTAGAGTCAGTTAATCAGCTCAGACCTGATATACAATCAGTAAATCATGATGTCATTGCCTCTTTAGTAAGAAACAATATGGCTAATTTATTTAATTATTCTTTGTACTTGTTTTTCCACTTCTATCATGGGTCTTAGAAGAACAGAGTAAAAGAAGGATAAGTTACCCCTTTGCCAAGTGAAGTAGTTATCTTGTTGCATATTTGGATGGTTAGTTGGGACCCAAGTGTGGCAGCAGGCACAGCTCCCTGAGCTTGGACAATGGCAGCCAGGACCCCTAGCCTGGAGTCTGTGCAATTAGCCAAGACAGTTATTGCATTTTTGGCAGTGAGGCAGCAGTTAAAGCAAAGAAGGCTTTTTTTTCCAAGAAGGAAAAACCATTTAATAAGTTTGAGTCAGTTTGCTCATAACAGCACTACATTTGAGGACCAAAAACCCCAGGAGCTTGGCAAGGCACTCCTGCTTGGCAGGTCTTTCCCCAACTCACCAAGTCTGAGGCCATCCAGGCAGAACCTGGCTCTCCCCCATTTAACTGTGTTCAGTTAATAGCATTCCTAGTTAACAGGAAAGTAAGGGCAGAGGAATCTCTCCCCCCATTAATTGAGAAGAGTAAAATTTAGTGGGCATAAGCAAGTTGCCGTCCAAGTGACTGTACTTCGGAGTGGGAACTGGCTGTCTGTTTGCATTGAGGGTTGTGTGTTTGCTGTATGCAGTAACTTGTGGTCCAGCAAAAATAGATTAATATTTAAGAATTGGGCAGTGCTTTCTTTTTGTATATGAATTAACATTTGTATATGACTGACTAGTGTGAAAGTCAGATTTTATAGTGTGTCATGGAGCCATCATGTACCTGTCTTATGAATAAATAAAATAAAAACTAAGTATTTTTGTATAAATATTTTAAAATATAGTGTGTTCTCATACTTTTTCCATTTCACCTATGGAAATCTTGCCAAAATGAAATCAAGTTTGAATGTTGGCAATGTAAGAAAAAAACCACCTGATGGATTTTGAAATTAAACATTAGGTTTTTTTAATTAATTTTATTTTGGTTTTAGTTTTTCTCTACCAAATAGATTGCTTTTATGAAATAAACAGCTCTGATTATAATGACAGATTATTTGAATGAAGCTTGAAACTGAACTAGAAATGTTGTAAGAGAACTTGTTTATACATTTTAAAATTATCAGAACACATAAAAAACGCAGCACCTGCAACTGATAAAAAATAGCACCAACTTATCAAAATCTTTAAAGAAACATGTGCCCAAGTCAGTGCCAACTTGGACAGAATCAGAGCACTGGCTGCTTGAAGGGCGTATCCCAACACTCAGCCCGTCGAAGATGCTAATCTGAAGTGAAGCTCGGATTGCCTGGAGCAGAGGGTAATGTTTGAAAAGAGATGCTTGATTTCACAGGACTGTTTTTTCCTCTATTGTATGCCTTCAGCAACTTAGGTGTTTTCATTATACAAAATTCAATCAGTTGTCAAAGTAATTTCTTATTAGTAATTTATAAAGATAGAGGTCTGTTTTAGGGCTCTAAATTTGTGAAGTTTTTGATTGATTCACATCCAATGCTACTGTGACCTCTGAAGAATAGGGCCTGTAGTTCTATAGGTGAGTTTAGACTGAAGGGAGCTCACAAAAGTAGCAAACATTTCTAAGCCCATAGTCTACACACACACATAACTGTGCCATCTTCTAGCCATACTTACAGCCTGTCCTTGTCACTTTTTTTTTGTCCTTGTCACTTTTAACAGACATCTATTACAACTAGCTTTCTAAGTTTTATCATATTGACCTCGTAAAAGTTCTTTCTTTCATTAAGAGTTTCTAAACAGTGACACTTGGACATTTTATATCTGATTATTCTTTGTTGTAGGGAATTGGCCAGGCATTGGGATGTTTACAGAATATTTGGCCTGTACCTACTAAATGCCAGTATCACCCTTAAAAATGTCTCCCAGCATTGTCATGTGTCTCCTCGGAGACAAAATCAACTTTAGTTGAAAACTGCTGCTTGAAACTTTTATAGAAGTAAATCTAAACATGATTAAAGAGTTTAAAAGCATGTAAGAGGTATGAATCTCCATCCTGTCCTCTTGAAAATACTTCTGCTAAAGATAATGTTAACGATTTCTTACAAGTCTTAAACATTTTTACACATATATTATCATAGAAATCTGTTCTATGTTTACCTGGCAGGGGAGATACCATGATCACAAGAAATCTGTTCTACCCAATCATGACATGTAACATATGTCTTCATATTATTTAATAAGATATCTGTGAGATCACTTATTAGAATACATGCAGATATATATTATTCTTTTCAATGTCTGCATTTTTATGGATGAATCATATTCCATTTAAACAGCAATAGTGTACTTGATTGAAGGTTTTAATTTTTTTCTTTCCCAATGACATCGTGGTAAACATCCTTTTACTTTAAATTTGAATATTCTGTATTTATAGTTATAAGATATAAACTAGTGGGGCCTCCCTGCTGGCCTGGAGTTAAGTTCCGACGCCCACCTCAGACAGCCTGAGTTCTACCCCTAGCCAGAGAGCTACCCTACATATGGCACAGCAAAACTCTCCTGACCCGCCCACTGCTCCCCTCAGCAGTGTATTTCAGTTGATCTGCCTGTTCTGCTCCCCACTCTGTCTCTGGTGAATCTTCTCAGGGCTCCCTCTCTCTCACCTCTGCCTATACTCCAGTTCTTCTATGCAAAAATAAATTTTAAAACATCTTTTTGAAAACTTCATAAAACTATACATATAAATTTAGTGTATAGCCCTAAAAATACAACTGCTGATCAAGAGGAAAAGTACATTAAATGTATTTGCAGGCAATACTGTGTGACCAATCAGGTATGAAAGTAGCTATTTCCCCTGGTTATGAAGCATTTTTAAGTCCTTGACAATCTATAAGACTTTCTACCGCCATGTGTGTGATGTGTTTGTAACATAAAAAAATGAGTTTTCCTATATTTATAAATAAGCTGCTTTCCTCCTGAGATTATATATATTCTATTTTTTGCCCATTTTCTTAATAGCTGGTTGGGCATTTTCTTTCTCATTTTTAAAAACTTTTTCTATATTAAGGAAATTAAGCCTTTGCTTTACTGTCAACTTACATAGATATTACAAACATTTTTTGTTTTCATCAGTTTTCTTCCAACTTCATTAATATTTTCTCTATAGAAATAAAATAGTTCAAGTTTGTTCCTCTTTTTTTCTGATTTCTGAGTTTAATGTCTTATAGTCAGTTTTACATACAAAAAATAACCTTTTTCAATGGCTTGGTTTGTAATACTTAAATACTTAAGTCATTTGAATATATGAAGTTGAAAAGATCTATATTCATTCCCATCGAAGTTGGTTTTCCATCCATCCTCTTGAGGGCTACCACCTCTAATGCCACACTCTGACTGCCTCCAGGTCTCACTATACCCTGGTGACCATTCCATCTCCAAAGTAACTTTACTCCCCTGTCACACGTACTAATTACATCCTGGCACTTTGCCCCATTCATGTTTTTATATCTGTCTTGCCTAATCAATAAGAATTAGAAACTACATGAAGATACGTGTGGCAGTGCACATTATTTTATTTGTTTACATAGCTCATATCCACAGACTGATTTAAGCATATTTCTTTTATTGTATTTTGAACTTGCAGGGTTGGTGAATGTTTGATTAATAGGGTCAGCATTTGTGAACTAAGAACAATCATCATGACCAACAAAGGAGTTTTTGTTTTTTATTCATGATTTTTATCTATCTGAAAGTCCTACAAAGATAAATCATATTTATCCACTCAACTTTATAGGGAAAAGGAACATGATGTTGAGGCTCTTGGTGAAAACTTATTGACATAAAACATGTTGGATATAAATTAAACATAATTGCTTCTCTAAATATATATGTATTACGTCTTAGAATTGAAGTATGCCTTCAATATAAATTTTCTTTGAAATATTGGTATTTTTGATACAGAAAATTTATATTTTATGAAAGAATAACTACTTTGGTCCTGTATCACTTTATCCTTTAACAGCTGTGTCCAGCTGGTGGTGCACATTCCCGACCACTTCTGCAGTGAGTAGAAACATTTAGGTCAATATTGATATAAAACGTCATGAACTTTCTTCTCTTTCAGCTTTGGTTCGCCTTTGTTAATGGATTTTCTGGGCAGATTTTATTTGAACGTTGGTGCATCGGCTTGTACAATGTGGTAAGCATTCGCCATCTCTATCTGATAGCACACAGAACTTCAGTGACATTCCTTTACTGTTTATGTCTGGGAAGTGTATCTAAGTCAATCATCTGTATACATAGCAGGCAGCACAAATACATCTTTAGGGCCTTTGTTGCTGCGACACATCCTGCAGAAGCCCAAACTCTCCACACATGGTTTCAATCACAGCAGATCATTCTGAAATAACCCCATGAAATTATTAACCCATATATCTTGATAATAGACCCTTGTTACCTCCCTGCTAAATGTGTGCAAAATATTTTCATGTTTTTAATGCAAGTAAATATTTCTGAACTATATCTAAACTCATTACACTTCATACTTTCATTTCTGAATTCTTAAATATAGATAAGGCTCTGTAGTATATAACCAAGTATCCGTTTTGTTCTCTGTATAAGAATATCTATTCTTGTGTGAGAATGTTTTCTTTTACAGTTAGTGCTAAAATAATGAATTCTCACTGCCAGCTCCTGTAGTAAATGATAATCTGCTTATTTGGTATTTTGTTGTTGTTGTTATTTTTAGAGCTCTTTTTTCAGTACTTGACTGCACTGAATCCAAAATGTAGAAATAAATACAAACTGTAAGTTAAAATGACTAAGTAGCTACTTAGTTCTTTGTTTTATTGGCAGAAAGGAGTAGGGGCATGTACCTAGTGCTTTAGAGGCCCTAGTCTGGCATATCTTTCGAGCTGCACATTCACATTGGTTTTGGGTCCTCATTCTGACACTCTGTCCCCTGTGAGTTTATACTATGAAGCTGTTGTTATAGTTAGGTATAGATGCAAGTTCCCAGATATAAAACAACATAAATTGTAATGCTGTAATAACTTGTAGCTTTTATATGCATTTTTGGCTAGATATTTATATCTTCACGTATTCAATCTCTTTTTCTTTCTAGTTTTGATCAACTAATATATTTAGCACTGGTATAAAATACTGCATATATGAGGTTTTCTAGTAACTCATGGGTTGTGAGGGTCAGTTGTACAGACTAAGATGCCACCGAGACTTTGAATCTTGCTTTTTGAGCATATTGGATAGACATTGTTAGTTGGTTAATAACTATGTTACTCACCATAAACTACACTAGCTTATACTTACACTTCATGTCACAAAGGTAACAAGTGGTATGAACAGGGATGACTTCATCTGTGCTAGGAAAGCTATTCTAACCACCCATCACATGGTTAGGGCTCACCTGCCTCCCCTTGTTCCACTCAAGGGAGAACACAAATTGTTAACTTTGCAGGACTGAAAGCTATTTGAGTAGCTTAAAATTATGCAGTCACTTAGGGGATTTATGCTGAGTGCTCCATCTAGATTTAGTGCTGGAAAGAGCCAAAGTGTCATCGAATTGACACCTCATACAAACCGATGCCCACATACATACCTTATAATTAGGAGACTGAGCCCTAGGAAACTGCTTCAGAGCTAAAACCAGGACTGGCGGACATGTTACCTTATTACATGAGGAGTGGACTTTAGCCCTATTTTCATGCTCAGGCTTGAGCAAATGGAATCTTTGCTTAGCTTCATGGAGGCTTGAGCAATTCAAATTAGTCCAAGAAATGTATAGTTAGTGTCTTCTATACATATGATGCTGATAAGGTACAGGCAGTGTTGGTCAAAGGATGGTAAACAGAGCATGTACATGAGAATAACCAGGATTTGTTTGAAGATATGGAATCCTAAACCCCATCCTGACTTAATCATTTTTCAGAGATACTGCATTTTAAACAAATTCACATACACATACTCACAGGCACTCGTGCATACACACACTTGACCACATTTATTTCTGAGCCAGTAGAGAGTAAGTCACAACAGCATGCCCCTATGTTTAACACTTTAATTGCTAAGACCATTCTCTTACATAACCACAGTATAACAATCAACATTAGAAAAATTCTATATAGATACAGTACTATGATTTAATCCTTATCGGTCCACATTCTGTTTTTGACATTGTTGTTCCAAAAATGTCCCATGAAGCATTTTCTTTTCATTCCAGAATTCTCCACAGAGATCCAGGGCAAGTGGTGGTGGGTCTGAGGCAATTGTTCATGAGCCCCCTCTTCTGGCCTGGATTCTCCCTTGTTATTTTCTTCAACAGTATTTCTCTCCTACTTTTCCTTCATCTGTACTAATTCTTTATATTTGGTTACCCCAAATCAGCTAAAGTAGAAAATTGTTATTTTTCAATATTATTCTCATAGATGATTAAACATTTTAAAAACTAACTTAAGGCCCTCCCTAGTGGCGCAGTGGGTTAAAGCACAGCACTGAGAAGCAAAAGCTACTTCCACATGAGTTCGATTCCCGCCTGCCCTGGAGGTGACCACATGGTGTGGCAGACCTCTCCTGACCCGCCCACTGCTCCCCTCAGCAGTGTACTTCG
>NW_004567111.1:39560065-39586509 GCF_000260355.1 Condylura cristata
CATTTTTAATTGAGAAATTTGACAGGGATGCTGCCTTCACTACATTATTCAACATTCTTGTGGAATTTTTAGCCAGTTCCTGCAAAATTCAATGAGTACTACAAATACTAGGGAGAAAAGGTAATTAATATGCTTCTGTAAATCTACATACAAAAAATAGTCATGTAAATATGTTCACATATGATTATGGTATATCTAGAACACCCAAAAGAGATCCAGTAAAGACATACTAGGCGCAGCCACTTCAGTGTGAGTTCAATCCCTGGCCCCAGAGATGATCCACATGGCTTGGCAGACCTCCCCTGTCCTGCCCACTGCTCCCCTCAGCAATGTACTTTGTCAGTCAGCCTGTTCTCCTCCCCACTCTGTCTCTGGTGAATTCTCTCAATGCCCTTGCACCTCTGCCCTGTACCCTGTTTCTGTGAGCATAAATAAATAATTCTTAACAATAATAATAATAATAACATAGGAAACTCCAAAGAATGTCCATAACCACAGTTAAACACTTAGAAGCTCTTCCTCAGTCAACATTGGTTTACAACAGTGGTTTAAGGGCACAAGTTTCCCCAGACACATGTCTCCACACCACATTCACCACCAAAATACCCATACTCCTTCATCATAGATCCACTCCCCCATTCTCATCTTCATTTTCCCTTCTTTTTTAGTAGCCTCAATTCTGTAAGTATATGCTATTCTGATCCTGTAAAAATAAACAGCTATTATAGGGCAATAGAAAGCCAATACACAAACGAGTGTATTTGGCAATCACCTGGAAATCTTAGATTTTCCCCAAAATATGTGTGGCTTGTTCCTGCCTCCATGCTTTGTAAGGGCTGTGCTTTTCATGAGTGTTTCTTCTGTGTCCCTCTTACTTACATCCCCGATCATCTGCCAGAACCCATGGGTTCAACACACACAGCTCAGAAGCTCTTTAGTTAGAAATCCCTTCCTGGTTCTTCCATGTTCTACACCCTCCCCCCATGAGTAATTGTACAGAGCCCTGTTCTATATGTTTATTTGTCTGTCTGTCACCCACTGCCCCACCCCCACCCTGCAGTAGGCGGAGTTCTGAGAGGTCAGGGATCTGCTTCTTGTCCTTCTTTTTAAATCTCTATATTCCTAGTGCTTATCACAGTATCTGGCCCATAATTCATTCTCAGTAAATGCCTGTCAAATAAATGAATGGATGAAGTTGATTGTGCTTCCTGAAATTTGAGTATAAAACCAGGATGGGAAGTTGTAAAATTGTGCCTCCACAGGCACTAACAGAAAACACAACGTTTCACGAAGCTTGCTGTGGTGTGACACTAAATCAGTGTTCATTTTGTAAAGGAAGGTAGTTGTTGATTTAAGCTGCTTTCTTGGCACATCAGATATTTATGATGTTTTTACTGTTCGATATATTCATTTTATGTGATGAAGTAACAGTTGAAAATGGCTTTTCCTTTATTTCTTTGTTTGGAGGGTGTCTGGACAGTTGTGAATCATTGAACCTCAGGTTTGGACTTGACTGGAAATTAAGTCATCATTCCATAGAATTGAAATGCTTCAACTGTGTTTAGTGAAAAGGACAAAGGCCTCTTTTAATGACTGTTCTCCACACAGATTTTCACAGCATTACCGCCCTTCACTCTGGGAATCTTCGAGAGATCTTGTACTCAGGAGAGCATGCTCAGGTTTCCCCAACTCTACAAAATTACACAGAATGCTGAAGGCTTCAATACAAAGGTAAATGGAATATTTTCACCTCAAAAAATTTTAAGTGCTGCCCTTTTCTCTTCCAACTGTAGGTTACTGCCTCTGAGAAAACTGGTTTATTTTTTTTTTAAAGATTTATTTATTTGTGCATACAGAACTAGGGTACAGGCCAAAGGTACAGGGGCAGTGAGAGGATTCACAAGAGACAGAGTGGGGAGCAGAACAGGCTGACTGAAGAAACACACTGCTGAGGGGAGCAGCGGGCGGGTCAGGAGAGGTCTGCTGCACCATGTGGGTCACCGCCGGGGTGGGGATGGAACTCATGCTGAAGTGGCTTTAGCTTCTTAGTGCTGTGCTTTACCCGCTGCACCACCAGGGAGGGCCCAAAGCTGAAGTTTTAAAGAGAATGCTTGAAAAGTACTGAGACTATAAGACTCTCCCAACATAATAGTCCAGTAAGGTCAAGATACCACATGAGAAAGGAAGTTTCTACATTGCCTGTGATGCTTCTTGCTGTCCCAGCTATTGTCTGCTCTACCCTCTTACCCACATGTGCCTGTGACATCACAGTGACCAGCACACTCATGACCCTGGTTTGCTTGGGATCATGCAAAGGTGGAGACCCCTCCCTGCTGCCTTTCAGAAAGGCCTGCGTGGTATCAGGCCAGGATATTGCTTAAGTGAGCCCTTTTGCTTGGTTAGTCATTGAAAAGAGATTGTTTCCTTAGCTACTGAGTAAAATTAACCAGATCTGAACACAGGGATTAAGTCAGTCATAGGCACATTTTTTTCTGTCTAGAGACAAAGAAGAGAGAAAGCATCTTGACTAAAAGTCTAGCCAATCCTGGCCCACCCTGGTGGATCAGTGGGTTAGGATGCAGCACTGGAAGCTAGCAGCAGCTGCTAGAGGTGACCCACATGGCGCGGCAGACCTCTCCTGTCTCGCCCTCTGCTCCCCTCAGCAGTGTCCTTCATCCATCTGCCTGTTCTGCTGACCACTCTTGACTCTGGTGAATCCTCTCACCGCCCCTGTGCCTCTGGCCTGTCCCCCAGTTCTGTATACACAAATCTGAAAGAAAAGAAAAAAAAAAAAAAAGATGTAGCTTTCCCTCCTTGCTAGCTATGCCACACACCTTTCATTAGCTCCGTACTAAAAATATGTTGAAAATATTATTTAATGATATCTTGACCAAAAAAAAAAAAGAAGTCTAGCAATCTTGAGAAGACCCAAGCAGGAGCTAGGGATTCTGCAGTTGTGACAGGTAAAAGAGGCCTCACCATCCTGCCAGTTGCACCTAAGAATGTGGCTGTTGAGAGCCACTGCCAGAAAGGAGACATGTGCTTGGCACCCTGCAGGAGGGGAAGAGGTGGACATGGCCTCATTGCTGTATTTCTGTCTTAGTTGTTTGTGTAGAACAGGGTTAGGAAGTTTAAACAGAGTCTGTAGCCCCGGTCCCTTAAAATATAGTGTGTTGATTTGCTTAAGTATTTTCTGGGCATGGAGTAAGGATGGTGTAGAAGGTCCTCCATAGAATACATCACTACTCAATGCTTCCTTTAGAGCTGGGTGGTACCATTACCTTCCTCCAAGGCTGCCTTTTTCTTTGGAATGCACAGCAGACATGTCCAAAGCAGGAAACAGTAAAAAGGTTCCTGTTGGTCCCAGTGTTTTCCACACACAAGGAGACTTAACTAATTGTAATAGTCCTTCTCTACCGTGATTCCAGCGATGGGAAATACGACCTATTTTTCTGCATTATCCATGTAAAGCACATCTGTTTTCTATAGTTTGAATGCAAAAGCTGTATAAATTGAGAAGTTATTAGCAAGTGGGCCCATTCAAAAAGCAATAGAGCTGAGCATACACTGAAACTTACAAGCACCCTGAAGGATTTTTTATTGTTTGTGGTACAGAGATTCAGAAAATCCCATTGTCTTAAATTTTTTTCCTCTTAGCACAGCACTACTTAAGATCCAGCTGTATTACAATTTCCAGAATAATCTGTATATTTTTAAATAAGTTTAACCTAACTTTATCAGTGTCTTCTCAGTGATGTAAAAGGTGATTGAAAGGCATTTATGAAACTACAGCTTATTAAAAAATAAAACTTGTGTCCCTTTGCTTGACCTTTCAAGTGTTTGTTAAAATAAAGAGAATTTTAAAAGGTGCATGATATTAACCAAAATCCTGAGCATTAAAAGTTTTAATGGGAGGGATTTTTAGGAATGAAAGAAAAGAATGAGGATATCATATAAGAATTTACATTTAAAGTGTTTTAACACCTTCAAACAGTGCAGTTTCAGTCTCTGATGAACAGTTTTTACTTAATACCCCTTTCTGGATGACTGTAAAATTGTACTGCCTTTCTTACGATTCTAAAGAAAAATCAATCATAATTCATTTTTCAAATGAGAATAGATTGTATATTAGTCTGTATATATGAGTATATATATTTAGGCCTTGTACTAATATATTATCTAAAACCAGCCTAGTCATTTGTAATGTAGAAATGAGGAAAGTGTTTTATTTTTTTTTTAACGTCAAGAATAATAAGCTACTTCTGGAGCTGAGCAGTGCACAGCCAGCATCCTTTACAATGCGACGTTTGTTGAGTTACGCAGAGGTCAAGAGTTGTGGGCCACTTCTGACTCCCTTGGTTTGTTTTCCCTTAGGTTTTCTGGGGTCACTGCATCAACGCCTTGGTCCACTCCCTCATCCTCTTCTGGTTTCCCATGAAAGCGCTGGAGCATGGTAACGCTTCATGATTTCAACTGTCAGCAAGTAGCTTTGTAGTCCCTCTGGTGCCAGTTGTTCACAGTTTTTCCCCCCAGATCCACAGAACAAGTGATCACAAGAACAAGTTTCAGAAGAAAAACAAACCCAAAATCTAATGAGAGCTAGTCTCTACTTATGGCTTGTAGGTTTCATACTCTCTAGCTCTCAAAATCCATTTTCTCTCCAGTTGCCTGAAGAGCTTCTAATATTAGGATTTAATTTTTAGTAACTGTTAAGGCCAGGATCTTGAAGAAAAGCTCTGTAGTATAATGAAACATCAGTGTATCTTATCTATGAGTTTGTAGTTTTTCTATAAGTTACTTGAGCTTACTCAACTCCTATTTATTCTTCCATCTAGTTCTGGAAGAGTTTTACCTTCCTTGACAGAGAGCTTTTCAAACAAAGTTTGTTTGAGAAATAATTCTATTGTTTTTAGTTTTTCCTAGAAAAGTGAGATGTGTTACTATATTTGTTCATACTTCTTAAAACAACCAAGCAGTTGCCTCTTAAAAGATAGACAGAGCTTTTAGTCTCAGAAAATGATAGTATCATGAAGTTGTTACTCTGTTATCCTTCTCAGATGGTTATAATTCCGCTGGGGAAAAAATTACTCCAAATGTTGTTCAAAAGTTCTCACAATAGGATTTTTCCAAGTTTTTTTCTGTTTCAGTGTGTTTGTACTTCAAACAAATGATTCACCCTCCTTCATTTTCTTAAAATTGTTAAATACTGACAGAAAATGCACAATCAGCTTATTATACCCTGTGACTTATTCTTTCCATTATATCAGACCTCCTTTTCCTTTGAAAGTTCCTAAATTCCTAGATTAGAAAATAAAATTTTTTTATTTTTAGCCAAACCCCCAGAAGGAGCATTCTAGTGAATCACTTTCTGTCAACTCTAAAGCTGCCTTATGATTCAGCTGTATGCACGGTGGGTTTGATTTCTTTTGAAATGGTTTTGTGAGTAAGGCTTTGCAAGTGGAAGAGTCATCGTAGCAATAGGATGGCCTTGTAACAAGATGTAAATCTGATTTATGTAAGAGCAGTTTTGGTAGTTTTCCTCTTGTGCATAAGCCTAGAGTTTTGTACTTAGGAAGAGCTGGTGAATAGCCAGCATGGACTGACCACAGATCCTAACTGCAGACCCCATTACCTTTCTCATGTAGACACTGCACTATGTTCCAAACTCCAAAGTACTTATCTTCAGACTCTCGGAAGTTTTACAAGACAGTCATTTATTTATCTGCTTCAGAAGGAACTAGCATGGGCTCATTTTACAGTAAAGACAACAGTTTTCGAATTGTGGAGTTGTTATTATATGCTTTGATGGTGATTTGTAGTTTAGGGTGCATTGTTAGCAGTTTACCTAGATTCCTTTGTGCAAATCCATTACCTAAGGTAGTCTGTGTTTAAAAGCAGATCAACTCCCAAGAATTACTAATTTGCCTGAGACTTATCCCCAAGTTAATTTCATGTGAGTTTATGCCACCCCTTTCTGGTTCTCTCAAATTTGGCAGTTTGTCTAACAGTCAATCAGTGGGGTGACTTTTTTATCTATCTTTATTATTATCACCACTATTGTCAATATCATTATTTTATTATATTAAACCTCAGCATAGAAATTTTCTCTTAATTTTGATGTAAATATGATGCAAATTAATCAATTGAATAAGCTATCAAAAGTGAAATCAATTGTAAATACTAAGTTTATTTGTAAATTTAGCACATAGAACAACAAAGAATATTGGTGTTCTTGTTCATCAGTTGACTTTCTTTAACAAATTGAATATTTTACAATTCACTTCTAGAGTCTGCCTACTAATACAGAGCAAAATGATTACATTACTGTCCGTTATCCTTTTTTCACTCATGTCTTGTGTATGCCTAAGACACTTGTAGTAGATTCTAAGAGTGACAAATCAGTGAATAAGCATGAGTCTTACTTTCAAAAAGTTTGTAGTCTTATGGGAATTTAGACTTAAACATGGATAATGCCAGTACATGGTAGAAAATAACTGTCATAGTTTAATACAGATCAAGTCATGTGTACTTATATTATATTACATATACATTTGGAAGGTAGTCGAAAACTGCAGTGTAGAGGGCTTTGAATGTAAGGTTAAGATACTGGGCCTTAATGGGCATTGATGAGTCAATATAGAATTAAGATCAAGGAATGTTGTCATCAGAGCAATCTGGGAAAATCTATCGTGTCATGGCAGGAAAATGATCAAAGGAAATCTGGTGGCAAGAACACTAGCACCTGCATGCTACAGGCAGCAGGTAGGATTTATAATACAGGGACACAATCAAGTCTAGTGGATCAAGGAAGGCTCTTCAAGGAAAAAGATGATAATGTGTGATGAGAAAGGGAACCTCCTTGGCCAGTACAATGCAGTCACATCAGATACGTGCTGCTGAGGAAACTGAGAAGCTGGAGGCAGCATTTCTCATCGGGGCTCTGGACCTGAGACTTTGCCCAGACTGACAAGTTTCAGCACCCTAAACACCCCTGGCTCCTGAGAGTAAACATTGGTACCCTTACCTCCCCCTTTCCCAGTCCTTGTGAAATTATAAATCAAAACATGTCCACATACAATTACACATTGTGTAATTGTAAACCAAAACATATCCACATACATTTACACATTTACAACTTCTGGGATCAGCATCAACACCTCCCAGTCAAGACAGGTACAGCATGGAGAGAAGGGTCACTAGCAGAAAGGGGAAGCAAATAAGGTAGGTGATGGCCAGATCACTAAAACTCAAGTGGGACCTTATTCTCAGTGAAGGGGTTGAGGTGGGAGTTACATGATGGGATTGGGGTCTGAAGAAGGGAAGATTGATCTTACATAGGGTTTGGCAAAAACTTGGATTTTAAGGTGGGGTAGGAGTGGGAGGAGAGGGTTTGGTGGTGGAGGGGGACGTCAGTGGTAGAAATCAAGAAAGACTGCAGATTTGGAAAGACCAGGACCCAGCAGCTGATTGAATTATTTATGTGTCCTGATTTACTGTCCTAGACATAAATGAGTTCTTATTACACTTTCAGTTGCCATTTAGAAGGATGTATTCACCTCACCAAAAGACACATAGAAACATGGCACCTCTATGTGATCAAGTGGCAAGGCATCTAATAGGAGGCCCTGATCTAATAAAAGAGTAACTATATGACTCCCTCCACCGCCAAGAGCTACCTGAATCTGTCCGTCAGACAGACACCAACATATACTCAAAGTCCTGAATAAACTCCAACATTGCTTTCTTTGACACTTTGTGGATTATAATACAAAGATGGTGGCTTTTACTCTCCACTGTCCTTGAAGAAATTCTCCACAACCCATGGAGAGAGGCTTAGGTATCAGTGATACTCACTTTGGGCACATAATTGTTGGGAAAAAATATTTTTGAGGTGTGAGCACATTGTTCATTTCTTAGAGAGCTTCCAAGAATTTTCCTTTGCTTACTTTTGTGTGGTTTTGGATAGAGTTCACAAAAATTTTGGAGTTTGTGATAATTCATTTCAAGCTTTAAAATAATTTTTTGCCACTCAAATAATTCAGTACATCAGATTTCTTCCAACCATCACAGCCTTATACATACTTCCATGGCCTAACCTGGCACACCCACCCTTTGATCTGAAAGTGATTTTAGGTTAAGACCAGAGGTATCCACCTTTGCAGGGACTGAAACCCCTCAAGGGCCTTGGTATCAGGCTGCACTCAAGTTTTCCATTGGTGTATTCAGTCTGTGTATTTGAGCAACCTTTTTTGAAGTGGAATGTGGCTGTTGGCAAAATAATAACATCAGCTTTGATTTTCAAAAAGAAAATTTCAGATTTTTTAAAAGTGAAATTTAAGAGGATGGTGATGGGGGAAAAAAAAAAGAATATACTTACCAACAGAGAAAAATTCCTTAAAAAAATGCTCTTTTTCTCACAGTCCACACTGTGGAAACCATTCCATCTTGTTTCAGGAGAGAAAACTAATACTTCCTATACTGGCACTAATTAAGCAGTGAGGTTTTTCAACATTTTTAGAAAAAGCTATTTTATATTTTTTAATAAGTGTGTTATTATAAGATCAGGCACATTTTATAAACAAGTAATGGGACACAGATATAAAATGAAGCATACTTCCCTCTTCCTGTGGAATTGTAGGTCATTTTAGTTTAAATTATCATTGACCTATATTATACACTTGACTATTTTATCAATTCTGATGACTTACAATGTTTCATATTAAACTAAGTTTGGGAAGAGTACTAGTATTCTCTGAGATTGTAACTTCATAAATTCATTTATTCATTCATTCATTCATACACACAACACACATAAATGAGTATTTTTCTCTAGGCCAGGACAATACTAGACACACAGCAGTGTGCATTACAAGCAAGTTCTCTCCCTCATGGAACTCACATCTATAGTATGCAGACTTGAACAAACCATATTACAAAAGAAGGTCCAGAGCAAATATAGTATATTCCTAAAAGCTAATCTCGTCTGGCTCTTAGGATTGCTTCCTGGAGGATGTGATAGCAGAGTTGAAAGATGAGTGAGTGAGATAAAGAGTGGAAGGAAAGGGTTTCGGGTTGTTGGAATAGCAGTTGATGAGAAGGGTTTCAAGAGAAGCATATGAAGATGGAAGAGGAAAGAGATAGGGTTGTGAGACAGTGTGTTGGGATAATAAGGATAGAGACAAAGAAATGAGACACTTTGGGGCTTTGGGGAATTAGTATGTCTATTGTAGTATACATTTAGTGGAAGCTAGTGATAGGTTTCATCAGACCTATACATCTGATTCATTTTAATGTAACCACATTGCCATGGACAATTTCGGCATCTGTCTCCTGGGGAAAACTGCCGAGAGGACAGGAGCATGTGGTGGTTGATCACATATCAATGAAGCCTACAAGTGAAGTAAATGGAACTTGCTGACTAAGAACTAGAAAGACAAAACAGTCTGGGACCCTTTTACATTTATAGAAATGAAGCTAGGTTTCATAACTCTAACAAATTACTAACTCAGTTGTGATGTACTTACCATGAAACTGGATTTCCAAATCCAAACTACTTCTTCCTATTTTGACTTGTTTTAAACAGAACAAATCAGTAAGGTAAAGTGCTGATGATGTTTTGCCTCTCACATCTGAAGGCACTGTTGCTTGGAAACAGAATTAGTGGAAAGTGCCACTGTTTTCGTTCAGTTAAATATTTATGCTTTAACGTCTCTTTAATAAGTGCTGTATTACATGTGTTTTAAACAATTGTGTGTAATATTATAAGTGTAAGCCAGTTCCCAGATTTTGCTCTCATTACTTTAGCAAGAAGTTCAAGAGACATGTGTTCAGTGGGGTAGGAATAACTGCTCTAACAAAGAATCCCAAATCTTAGAATCTTATCTCTATAAAGTATTATTTCTTGTGTCACCATCAAGTGAAAGATGCATTTTTCATGGATGTATTGACTATTTTCCTTCTTGATGTTCTGTATTTGGGGCCTTTATCCTGGACACACTTACTCTCCTAAGAATAGCAAATTCCTAGAGAGAGGAAATAACTCTCCTGCAAGCATGTCTTTGATTCACAGAATAACCAGTCCAAAGCCCAAGTCCCCAGTCATCTACTTTATCAAGCTCTGACACTCCAAACCAATATTCCTCCCTGCTGAAAACACCTCTAGTTACCCATTCAAACTATCAAATATCCAAAATATTCAAACTGTTCATTCCTAAACTATACAACATACCTACCCTACCTTAAGTGTTCCTTTCATGAACACCCCAGCAAAGTTTCTGGGTCATGCTCTCCCCTGTCTCATTCCCCTCAAGCTGCCTCCTGCCTGACCCTGGTACTCTCCCAAATGGTCCTGAATGACTAGGATTTTATAGATTGGATAAAGTTAAGGCAAAAACTAGTCTTCCTTTATGACAATTATTTCCATGCCTTTGCATCTAACCAGACCTGATAAAAGCAAATTCTGGGTTTGTTTCAATAAGTGGGACTCCATTTTGTTCATGGCCTATGAGTTCACTCTTAGCCTTATCACCAGGCAGGGAGAGTCAAGGGGAGGACTATTTGCTTTTAACTATCTCTGGCAGGTAGTGACCCGTCACTTCTACTCACATCCGATTGACAAAAACTGGTCATAGGACCTGATGTAGGAAGTTAGTGGGAAATTATTTAGTTTTGCATCTGAGAGAAAGGAAAAAAAAATCTGTGGCCTCACTGTATTACTGACATTTTCAGTCAAGTTTATTTTTAAGCATTTCTACTTCCATTTTAAAATCTGTTGTTAATAAACAAAATTTAAAAAGAAAAACAACTGAGAGTTTAGTTTTTGCCCTTAACTTTACCCAGCAGAAATCCAGGAGAGAAAATTCAGGAAATTTTACATACTAGATTTTATAGCTCTAAGAAATTACTAACTATTGTGATGTACTTCTAATGAAACTGGTCTTACATAACCAGAAACTTAATGCAGCACTAGATATAAATGTAATTATAATCTCTAATACTTGTATAAGTTCTTTCCAATATTTTGTATTATTTTTACACAGAAAGCAAAAAATAATTTTTTTCTCCATGAGTGTATCATGTTAGAAGTAGAAAGAATAGCTTCAATGATAGTAAATTCAGGTCAGGCATATGAACAACCTGAGTTCAAAAAATTTACTTGTAAATTAGCTATTCAATTAGCTATTGGCATGTATTTTTACCTTTGATATTAATCTAATAGCAAGTGGCTGACATAGTATCTCTTCTTTAGCTCCAGAGTCCTAAGAGAAACTGAAGTGGGGAAAGAAGACATTATTAATATTCTGGAATTAGTGCTGTTCTGAACTAGTGCTTTTCAAAGTTCGCAAAGCATTCTGATGGGAGAGGGGAAGCAGCAGAAACTTGGCATTGCTGGCTTGTCAAAATTCTTGGCAAATGCCTGGTGTCACGGGAATGGTGCCTACTCCATGTTAATTCTCCCCTCTAAGTCACATGTGGCTGAAATTTCTGTAATTTCCACTTGAGGTGTTCCTTGAATTCTTACTACATTAAAATTACCCATAGAAATTTAGCCCATCTGTTTTTTGAGTATTAAACACTGTCTTTTACTATCTTTAGTTTTGCTTTTTATCACAGCCATTTCTGAAACATCTTTTGCTTGTTAGTTGAGAGATGTATTCTTTTTAAAGATTCTTTAATTGGAATGGCATCTTTATGAAATGGTATCATTTGGAATTATTCTTTCCCTAATCCTCTGGAATATTCTGAAAAATAATTCCTTATTCTCTGCATTTAGAAAATGACTCTTTTTCTTATAAATTATATACTTTTCCACCAATATTTTCAAAGAGGTCTTTGCATTTAACATTTTGGTGATAACGCTAATAATTTGGAGGGGCTATGTGGTTTAGTAGCAGTTGTTCACAGTTCTGTTTTAGTGACTATGTTTTCAAACCTCATTTGACTAATCCTATATTGTGTTGTCCCTGGCTCCAACCAGATTTTGCAAATAATATAAATCTGGTAAAACAGGCTCAACCACTACTTTGAGTCAGTTGATACTAAAGCAGTACTATTGTATTGAACTCTAAACAAATGCTATCCATTGGTGTCTCAAACTCTTTCGTTTTGTAACACTTCTGATGTATAAAAATAAACACCATAGTGATAGTAGGTTTTATATCACATGTCTTCATGATCAGATATTGTATACGTGACTCAGTTTAGAGTCACATTTAGAACCTACTAGCTTAAAGAACCTACTAGTTTAGGTTCTTTAGTCTGTGGGCTTTGGGACTGGCCAACTCTTGGCAGAGGGACATTGCAACCCTCACCTAGGTAAATGTGATCCTCTATTTGCAAAAGACTAACTGAACTCAAGTTTGGTTGAATACTGAAACAAGAGGCAACTTAATCCTTCTTACCTCTCCCCTCCTCCATTAAGCCTTTACTTGCTTAATGGTGGGTCTCCCCTAGAAAGTGCTGAGCACTAGGCTGGGTAAAATAGAAAAACAAAGGTTTGGTGAGATCACCTTTCTCCAAATGCAGTTTTAATGGGCCTCTTTTATAGGGAACTTTTTAGAGCCTTGCATGCTTTGGTCCCCCTCACCATTCTGGCATAACTCCCTACCCACCCACCCCCAACCCCATATCCACCTGGCTCTAGTCTCCCTCCCTAAGGCAGGTGGCCCCTCCCCATCCTCTCAGCAGGCTGATGTCCATTTTTTGTCCTGATTTTCCTCTTACTGCAGCTCTCCTCTTCAGTATCCATCTCTACCCACCCTGGCTGCTTTGTCAGAAGTATTGTTCTTACTGCCATTTACACAGATGGGGATTAAAAATTGTTCTGAAGCCTGGCTTGGAAAACCCAAGTACTCACCTTGGTTTGAAGGTTAATTCTAATCAAAATTAATTCACTTGAGATTTTTTTATATATAAAATATAAACAAATCAATTAGACTATGGGAAAGATGTGTCCTGAATGGCAGAGAAGAATCATGACAATATTGTTAAAATTAAGAAAGTTAAAAATATTAATGCACTAATCCACAAATGATTTCCTATTTTCTGGTTTGGGGTTACAGTATTGGAATATGTAAATAAGGAATGATACCCAAGAGTATCTACTTCTAAAACACTTGAAATATAATTCGTAGAGGAACAGTCTATTCATGGGAATCCCCAACAGGGTGTGAGGAGTGATGACTTGTGACTTGTTTAAAGGATACTATCTTTCCAGAAGTTCTTGCCATGTCCCAGAATCTCAAGTTGGTTTGGGAGTTTTTCCTTCAAAGAAATAAATTATTTCCATATGGTATTGCTTTAAACTGGGGAAGGGAAGACTCTTTCCTAATCATAACCTGGAGTGCAATGTTGAGTTATCCCTCCAAAATGAACTGAAATATTAGGTTTATCTTGTCTTCCCTAAAAATTGCCTTATGTTATTCAAATTACCTCAAATGTAAACCTTATATTTAATGAGGGCAGCATTTTATTATCATGACAAACTAGAAACAATTCACTTATAAAACTCTAGAAGTTGCAGCTGTGACATGCCCTTCTACTGTGCCTGTCAAGTTGCCAGACAGAACTTGCAGGAGCTCCACATGCTGCTCTTTTCCTACATTAGCTCTCAGCCCTGACATAATCTAAGAGCTTGCGCTCCTTAAAAGTCACTGAGCTCTGGTTTACAGTTGTTCATTGTTTTTCATTTTCACTTTATTACAATTGTTTTTATTATTATTATTTTCTGAGCCCTTACATTCCTGCTATGAATGAAACCATCCAGTATTTTTCTTTTTCTTTCTGGCTTATTTCACTAACCATAGTCCCTTCTAGCTCCATCCCAGCTGCTGCAAAAGGCATGAGTTTATCTTTATTGGATGCTGAGTAATATTCCATTGTGTATATGTACCACATCTTCTTGATCCATTTATCTATTTCTGGGCATTTGGATTGATTCCAACATCTTCCCTATTGTAAATAGAATAGCAATAAACATAGGGGTGCAGGGGGTAGAGAGGAGAATAGGATCAAAACTTGGGCAGGAAGAATACACGGAACTATGGCAATGGCATATGGGTGAATTGGTGGTAGGAAATCCAGAGATTACAGCCGAGATGAAAAAATGTACAAAATGAAGAATGATATACACACACACACACACACACACACAAATAACAACTATCATAATAAAAGTCACTGAGCTTTGTGAATAGCATCCTTTGTACTAAAACATCGTGGGTAGTTCTGTCCTTATGTGAACAGTGAGGGCCTACCACATTCTCCCTTCGGCCTGACTGGAGACAAGGGCTTCCCTGTAGACATGAAATCCTCCTATTTCTGAGTGCATTCTCTGTATTATTCCAGCTTCTCTTTTGTGTTTGCTCCCAATCTAGATGACTTTGCCCCCACCCTTGGGATGTTTGACAATGTCTGGAAACAATTTTGGTTGTCATGACTAAGGGGTATATACTCCCACATCTAGTAGGTAGAAGCCAAGGATGCACAGGACAGCCACACATAACAAAGAAGTCTGGGACGTGTCATATTATGACATTGAGGAACTCTGGACTGATGCAATGCCACCCAACCTCAGAATAATTTAGGTTTCTCAAGGGATTACCATTGGTCCTCAATTTTTGCACTATATGTATATATATGCATCTTCTGATTTGGTGGAAAATTTGGAATTCTGTCCATCTCAATTCTCTTCTAGAAAGTTTCTTCCCTTTAGGTGTTGGTATTTCAGAAGAGAACTTCTCAGTCAAGTTATTTTTCATTGAAGTCGTTTTGTTTTATTCTTTGGGCCCATTTTGCTAACTCAGCTTGTGAAACCAAGTCTTATTTATAACATGTTCAGTTGCTTACTAACTGTGTGAACTTTGTATGTTACTTCTTTTCATGCCCCAGTTTTCTCATCTTAAATATTCAGATAAAAATGCTATTTCATATAGCTGTTAGAGGATTAAAATACCATTACATATTAGTAGCACTAAAAATAGTATAATAGTATTGCATATACTAGAGTATTACCTATACATTACATTACAGTAAGTATACATTAGTATACATAATTTAATGTGTAAATTTCTTAGAACAGTGCCTGTCACATAGTGACAGTGCTATCTATTTTCAAGTTGGCTTTCCTAGTATGCCTAACAATTTTCTCTTTATTTTGTGTATATCCATGAAATATAATACATTTCTAAACCCTCCACATTAAACAAATGTTTGTATATTTAATTTGTGTAGTACTTGAAAAATCCAAAATTTGAAATACTGATATTAAAAGGAAATTCAAAAAGTTGTCAAGCCCTAGTTATAAACTTTGATTTTCAACTTACTACTTTTAACTTTCATCTGATCTGTTTTCTCTAGATTCTGTGAGGGCTTAATTCAACTAGAACCTAAAGGAACTGAGATCATTACTCTTCTCAATTTAAATGTCTATTCTGCATTCATGAACACATAGAATGAAACTGAGACTAGGAAACACATCTTAAACTAACTGGTAAAAGAAGAAAACCTGAGACATGGAGTCTCTACCCTTACAAAATCTGTTTTTAACAGATAGGTAGCTAAGAAATGGACCTTAGATTCTTAGTTTTTCTGTCTGAAACGAACTTTAGTGATCATCATCTGTCTGCTATAAAGACACATTTTACAGATATAGGAACTGACACTCAGAATGTGGAATAAGTTCTTTTATTCTTTCTACTAACCCATCTCCTTTGCTCCACCTCACTTTCCGAAGCATCCTTCTGTTCTTAGCACCTGGCTTCCTTCCTATCTATTCCTATTGTGAATTTAAAAGTCTTATCAGTTGGTGCAAAAGAGAATTCGGTGAGCACAAAGTGGGAAGGGAACACAGTGGACTCTGTGGTGGAGGACTCTGGATGCTTTGGTGGTGGGATTACTGTGGAAGCAGCACAGGAATATATTTTGTATTTTCCAAAATACAAAAATCAATCAATCAATCAATAAACCAATGTTACCTCAATTTAAGAATACAATAATGAAATAAAGTTTGGCCATTTGGTACCAAGTATTCACATGCTCCTCTGTTTTTCTGTGGTGCTCTATGAACATGGCCAGGACCAAAGTTTCTGATTTCAAGTTAATTACACCATCATTCACCTAGGTAGGCCAAAAGCCTGGATATCACTCTTAAGTCCTTACATGCTACTCCATCCCCACATCTAAATGACAAATAAATCCTGTCATCTGTACATTCAAAAAATATGTCAATTTCCGTCACTTCTGATCACCTCCAACATTTGTCCAGTAGAACTTTCTATGTGGTGATGGGATGTTTTATGTCTATGCTGCCTAGAATATGAGTCTCTACTACATGTAGTCATTGAGCAGTAAAACATGCCTAAGGAGTTGAATATTTTAAATAACAACTTTCTTGATATGTAATTTACATGCCGTATGAGTTACCCACAGTAAGTGTACAATTCTGTGGTTTTAGTACATTTCTTTTTTTATTTTTTTAATTTTTTTTTTTAAAGATTTATTTATTTGTGCATACAGAACTGGGGTACAGGCCAGAGGCTCAGGGGCGGTGAGAGGCTTCACCAGAGACAGAGTGGGGAGCAGAACAGGCAGATGGACAAAGTACACTGCTGAGGGGAGCAGCGGGCGGGTCAGGAGAGGTCTGCCACGCCATGTGGTCACCTCCGGGGCAGGCGGGAATCAAACTCATGAGGAAGTGGCTTTAGATTCTCAGTGCTGTGCTTTAACCCGCTGCGCCACCAGGGAGGGCCGGTTTTAGTACATTTCTATAATTGTTACTTTAATTAATTTTCTAACATTTTCTTCACTTCTAAAAGAACTCCCCATATACTTAACAGCAATCACACCCTATTCTTCTCCATCCCTGCCTCAAACAACCTCAACTTCTGTCAATTACTAATCTACTTTCAAGCTCTATAGAATTGCCTAACCTGGACATTTCATATAAATGAAATCACACAATATATGTTCTCTATAACTGGCTTCTTCCATGTAACACAGGTTTTTCCAAGATTCATCCACAATGTAGCATGGATCACAGTTCATTCCAGTCACTGTTGAATGATATTCTGTTGTATGACTATGCCACATTCTATCTATTCACTATTTAATGAACATGGGCTATTATGAAGAATGCTTCTGTAAACATTGATGTACAAATTTTTGTATTTTTCATATGTTTTCATGTCTGTTGATTATGTCTCTAGGAGTAGAATTGCTGGGTCATACTGTAACTAGGTATAACATTTAAAGAAGTTACCTGACAGCTTCCAAAGTGGCTGTGCTATTTTACTCCCATTAACAATGTATGAGGGTTTTAATTTCTTGTTTTTATCTACTTATAGCTATCTTAATGCATGTTAAGTGGTATCTCATGATTTTGATCTTGTATTTTCTTATTAGCTAAAGATACTGAGCAACTATCTTCATGCGTATTGACAGTTATATATTTCCTTTGGAAAAATATCTATCCAGATCTTTTCCTCAATGGGTTGTCTTTTATTGCTGAGTTTTAAAATTTCTCTTATGTTCTGGATACAAGTTCCTTATCACATACATATTTGCAAATGATTTCTCCATGCTATAGGTTGTTTCTAATTTTAATGAGGTCCAATTTATCTATTTTTTGTTGTCATATTTTAAAAACCATTTCAAATCAAAGAGTGAATCTTAATTTACTCTTAACATTTTATCCTTTGCGTTTATAGGTTTTTTCCTATAATCCATTTTTTGGTAATTTTTTGAGTTAAAATATTTATAACATAAAGGTTGGCATTTCAGCCATTTTAAGAATACAATTCAGAAGCATTAATTGCATTCAGAATGGTGTGCAACCATCACCATTATCTATTCCATTTTTTTAATAAGCCAAACTGAAATTCTATACACATTAAGAAATAGTTCCTTATTCTCCATCCTCTAGTAAGAACTGAATTTTTATTTCATATTGCACATAGCTCTACATGTCACCACAATCACCATTCTGGATGAATCATTAGTCATTTCCAAACTTCTATTCTTGGTCATCTAAGACAAATTCTCCCAGAAAAATCTGGTCTCTTCCTTTAAGAGTATAAGTTATAACAGGTCATTTTCTGTTCAGAATACCCAATGACTTCTTATGTCAACCAAGAAATTCAGACTCCTTACCATGGCTTACATTAATTTGCCTCCTCTGTATGATAATTTACTTTAATTTTCCTTCTCCTGATGTCTCCGGGCAAACTGATCACTCTTATCTTTGAGCTCATCACTGCTTTCTATATTTAGGCCACTGGCAATTTCTCTACACTCTGCCTGAAACAAACACTTTTCCCCTAGATAACTCACTTACTTACTCCCTCATACTATTCAGATCTCTCAACTGTGACTGCCTCAAAATATTTTTTTTTCCTGAACTCCCCATCTAAAATACAGAGTGAAATAGTCACCTTTTATTTCACTCCCCTACTTTGTACTTCTTCGTTGTACTATAAGATGTACCAGACATCTTATTGTATATCTATTAGTGTATTTATGTTCTGTCTTCATCACTATAATGTGAGCTCTATGAAAACCCGGGTCTCTGCCTCCCTAGTTTCACAGTGGTATCTGGTATAAAGTAGACGTCAATCTTTGCTGTGTTAATGAAAATAATAATTTTACCCCTGTCAATATAATCTATTATAGACTTGTCTCATCGTAAGTGTTTCTTATTTGAGGCATGCCTTTTAAAGTATTGCATTTATTATTAAAACAAGCTAAAGGCCAGTTACTTAAAAAATGGGGCCCACAGTTTTGAATAGCATGTTATTTATGAATTGTTGCTAAAAAATTGTTGCTTCTTTGTGTTACTTTTTAAACTTTTCCCTTTCCTTCCCTTTCAGTAAAACCTACATAACCATGAGAACTTTTTTTTACCAGCTCTCCCCAAAGTTTTGAGTTCATTCCTTTTAAAATCAGTGGTCATATCTCTGTTCTCAGAGGAAAATGCTTAAATTTCCTGTAGCAATTTCATAGTTTAAGTCTGTACCTAATGCAGCCTGTGAGATCACTTTGTGAATTAATATTTTCTTACCCACAAATTTATTAATATAGAATCAGAAGAAAGGGTATATTGAGGAGCTGGGTTCAGGGACTTACATCTATTAGGTTCTACCTGTGATAGTGATAAAACTTAATTATGGTGTTTGAAAAAACTAAACACATCTCAATTCTTTACAAGAGTCAGATTTCTCAACAATCAGATAGTAAGTAAAATGATGACCCCCAACGTGTGTGTGTATATATCAGCTATTAGCCTGTTGGCCACAAATCTGAAATTATGTAGAAAAGAGAAAAAGGAGAATGACAGTATTAAATTAAAAAATAATAATAATAAAGAAAGAAAAAGAAAAGAAAAGAAAACCCATTCCTGATCTTAAGACGGGCTTGACCTCTCAGGATAAAAGCTGGACTTTCCACAGCAGGCTAGTAGATATGAATCAGTTCTATCTTAGTGATGGTATGTATATTGCAGCAGGTATCATTAAAAAGAAAAAGCAAAAAATACATGAAAATTGAAACTTGAAAATTCTATTTTCTGGATTTTCTCATTGGATTTCTTGTTTTTCTCCAATTTATGGACTCCACAAGTTCATGTAGTTGTATATAAGAACTGGAGGAGTAAATAACCTACAAAATTAAGAGTTCAGTAATAATGAACTGGTATTATAATGTTTTTAGATTTTCTTTTTTTTGTATTTGTGATTTTGTATTCTTTAATTGGCTTATAGCTCCAGTTTAGCAAAAATTAAAGATGAATAGCAAATGAGCACTTGGGAAATATCTAATACTGGCATTAATAAAGGTATATTAATATGTTCTTATTCTTTTACATTTTTAACCCAACAGAAACTGATATTAATTTTTTAAAAAAATGTATATTTCAGTGTGGATCAAGTGTTTGATTGTTTGATTTGTTGGAAACTGGTTATGTTTGAAGGAAATAGAAGATGAAAAAATTCAGAGTTAGAAAGAAGCATAAAAGTCACAGATAATACAACTTAAAAATATTACATTAAAGTTCTTTTTTTTTGGATTTGGACTGAAACATTGCAGTGTTCTGTTTTGAAAATAAATGGTAACATCTTCATTTTTCAGATACTGTGTTATCCAATGGTCATGCCACAGACTATTTATTTGTTGGAAATATTGTTTACACGGTAAGTTTATCTCTGCTGAATCATTCTTAAAATGATATGTGGGGTACACCTTTCCAACCCCTTTAAATAGGGCCTTTAACTTAACTATTTTTTTCACATCATTAAACTTTATATTACAGATTCCTTAGAGGTCAGAATGGTTGAGAAATGCTTACCTCTTTGTGTGTGTGTGTGTGACTATTCAGAGATAAGGTTTCTCTACATGTGATTAAAAGATTCCTTGTTCTTGAAATGACCATTTCCCATCTTCCTGTAAAAGAAACAATATCAAGGAATCTCCCAAGTCTTCTGAGCTAAAAAATAAAGAGCAAGAGTAACTAGTATTTATGAGGAGACAATCACTAGAATGAAGGCTTTTCTTAAAGTAAAACTGACTGTATTTCCTTAAAAGTAATGTCTGGAAATTAGCACCAAGATGGCACTTTCAAATTATAGCTGCCTGTGGACAACTACCTCTGAAGGGGGAGTTTGGGATGTCTTATGGAAAGTGAAAATAACTCCCTGAAGGTAATATGTTCCCCCAAATCTTCTTTCTCTTCGCAGTATGTTGTTGTGACTGTTTGTCTCAAGGCTGGTTTAGAGACTACAGCTTGGACTAAAGTAAGTTTCATTCATACACTTATTTTTTTGTCTCCTATTTTTTTTATTTTTTCTTTTCTTTGTTGTCTGTTCATCTTATTTTAAATTTTATATGCAAAAATTGTGGTTTAATCTTTATGAGGGCAAATTTGCAATTCAAAGTTAATTTGCTTAGAATTTAGTACAACTTTAAAGCCATTAACAGTCATCTCATTTCAAATGTTTATGCTCTATACAGAATTGTATTTTTGTGTGTATGTATCTATATGCCTGTACAGAAAGACAAAAAGGCAAATTGTTAATTTCCATAAAGGTTTCTTTAAGAGAGTCTTTGTTTGTACTTTGCTGTATTACCTTTTAGACTTTAATAACACTCTCAAGAATATATAATTTTAGATCTTATTTTTCACATAAAATATAACCATTTTCCATATCTTAAGACATAATTCTAAAACATCATAATTGTTCATGATTAAAGTGTTATTGATTGCTCATTACTTATTTATCAGTCCCCAATTTTAGACATTTTGAGTTATTTTTCACCATTGGGTATCATAACCAATGATTTTTTTTGTCACTGTGGTTTGTTGACCACAGAACTATGCTCAGCTAATATGTGTTTAGAAAATGGTGGTGGATTTGGGAAATAAGAATGGAAGCAGGAAGGTCATTAGGAGACACTGGCTTTTAATCCAGGTTTCAATGGATGGTGGCTTATCCTAGGAGATTAGAGGAAGACTTAATGAGAAGTAGCCAGATTCTGGATGCTTGTTTTCTTTTTTAAAAGCTGCCAGAGCTTGCTGGTAGATTAGATCAAATGTGGATGAAAGGAAGAAGTCAAGTGTCATCATATTATTGGACAAAAGGACTAAAAATTAACTCGATAGATGCTTAAATGACTGATGTTCAGATGTAATATCCATTCCAGACTTTTTAAAAGATCTTTGAAAAATGAGAAGAACAGTGGAAGTCTCAACATGATCAATACAAATATTCTGTCTTGTCTCTTCAACACTGTCTTACAAGGTTAACAGGACCCACTTAACTATAGTTCCAAGTTGGAGCAAACACCACAGAGAACCCAAGAGGGACCTGCTAAAGCTATGGGATAGGTCTAAAGGAAAATCAGCTCTGGTAGAAAATGTACTTTTACTTTTGGGGTAATTTGGGGGTAATTTGTGGCCACTGCTTACTTAGTTCATTGTTAATCACTCAGAGACAACCACATTGGAAGGGTTCAACACTAATGATTGGTGGGTTATTTAAATCTTTCCATAAAGAAAAGTAGCTTGGCTAGAGATTAGCTAGCAGGTGTGCTCAGGACCCTTCCCGAAACCAGCAGAAAACCTCTTACCTGACTGTGTTTTCTTGTGCAGTTCAGTCACCTGGCTGTCTGGGGAAGCATGCTGATCTGGCTGGTGTTCTTTGGCGTCTACTCCACCATCTGGCCCACCATCCCCATTGCTCCAGATATGAAAGGACAGGTCGGTGCTATTTATTGTGAATAGAATTTCCATGTTTGTGGTATGATGCTTTTCCATATGTAGGCCTGCCATACCTTGTGACAACCAGCCATGAGCTTCAGGAGAGGTTGGTTTCAACTGCTTACATCAAAATTTATCAGGAGGAAAATCAATAAAATCAAAGCACTTAGAAGAGGTTGTACAGTCCACAAAGATGGTGTTTGAAATTTTAACTGTTGTGATAATTGTTCACTTAATTCCTTGGACCTACCCAGCTTATCCCCATGCCCATCATCAATTACATGTTGATTATACATCATTCTGGTATATATTATTCACGATGGTTGGTATACCAGAAATGTTTTGATTCTTTCCTGTGTTCATGTTAATTGTAGTGTCAACATTAAAGGTATTATTATACTCTGATTAATCATCTGTCAAAGATAAATCTATTAGTCCTACTAATTCAGATCATTCATTAACCAGAAAATCTAATTGTTCATCTCCTGAACTAGAGCAGTTCAGATTGAAGACCTTGCAACTCGTTTACATTTTTGTGTATTTTTTTCTTTTATATTATCTTTGTCCAGTGTTTGAGTCACCACCACTGAGACACACTGGATCTTAGAATCCTGTAGTATTGGTCAGGTCTGTAGAGGAACTTGACGATGCTGTGGTCCAAAGTCTCGCCATCTACAAATGAAGCTGTGCAGACTCCATTACAGACCCCATTCTGAGATCTACCCATAGCCAGCACTACCCTGAGACTCCAGTAGAAAGCTGGTACGGGCACTGTGCTTTAGAGGGCCTCTGTTCTGGCTGACTCTAACTGGGTGTGTTCCTTTTCACAGGGTGAGAAGTCTGTGGTACACAGAGCCAGCACCCTCCTGTAGTCTACTCCCTGGGCTCCCCGAATCATAAATCTCCTGTCTAAAATAGCCAAAGCCCCACTGACCAGGGCTATCTGGTCTTTCCACCAGGTCTAAGCCAATGTGTTTACCTTGGGATCTATAGGCAGGTGTTTGCAAAGGGTTCATGGGTGGATTCACTGGTTAAGTGATGGCTCTGTCCACATTTGCTTGAAGTCAGTTACGCTAGAGGCAGAACCAGGGAGGGAAGAGGACTGTGGTTCGGGGACTTCTGCTGGTGTTCCTCCCCCGGAAATGTGTCTTTTTGGAACAATCCTGTGCATAGTGAGCATTTTACCTTCAGACTAGGGGGAAATTGCTTACCTCTTTCACTGGTTAAATAAGTCAGGTGATACCCTTGGTTTTGTCAGGGATCCCCTTTAAGTGGAATGTTAAGCAGGACAGATCTCTTCTCTAGGGGAGGGCTTGTATATCCCCTTGTGCAACTTCAGTTTCTGTAAGATTCAGAGAAAAACACACAGAGTTCTTTTCCAGTACCAAGTGTTAAAGGAAAGTACAGAATATTGAGTGATCTGAGAAGATTACTGTGTAGAAGGAGCATTTTGCAACAAACATATTTGTATATTTAAGAAATCAATTATATTTCCTTGTAACTTATCAATGAGCTTCATCCCCCCAAAACAAAGCAAGCAAAGTATTTCCTACAAGTAGGATCACTTGTTAAGTTGTTGGTACCTGGAATGTTTGCTTAGTATTCTCTTCTTTCTGGTTAAAAATGGCTTCGACTTGGTGAGTATTTCATTCATTTGGGACATTTTACTGTACAGGACAATGGAAGAGGCTGTAGCAGATTGTGCAGTTCCTCAGTAGAAGAGCGTGACTTGCCAGGTTGAGATATACTGAGCTATGACTGGCTGGCAAAGTTCCTCCCAGACATCTCTATTGAGGCTCCTCTGTAAAAGTTTGCACCAGGTCAAATATGCATGAGTTAAGCTGTCTGCTGCTCACTGTCCTCAAGAAGTTGATTGTGAAGAGCAGAGGGACCATTCAGACCCAACATACCATTCAGTCACCGACATGCCACATTTGCACTGAGTCACATAAGCAAACTGGTTCATGCAATTCAAAGGTTCAGCTTTATCATAAAATTGTCATAGTTGGGGACTTTTCAAAGAAATTTAATGAGCTATTCCTACCACCCCAAAGCAAAGAAATTGTAATGTTAAATCAAATCTTACTCACGTATAAAACCTTTTTTATTTTTTACTTAAATTATGACATGTTTATTTACCTTTATGTTGGTTGGTTTCATGAGACAAACAATATTTTGAAACAGAACATCACTGACTGAGACTGAGGATGTCATTAGATGCTGATGAGATGACTAAGGTAATTTTCGTGCTACAGGTTCCTGACTGGGTAATCTATGGTCTGTGTTTAAATTGCTGTCTGTCACCTTTAGTCTTTCACCAGATGAAGGCTCTTAGGGAGGCCAGGGTATCAGAAAACAATGTCAGAACCAACTTTAGTACTCTTTCATCTGTTGTCTTTTGCTGTTTATGCTTTGAGAAGTGGTAGAGCAGTATACAATAAAATTAACACTTTTAAACTATCTTGGATAGAGAGTGATTAAAACTGCCTCCAGAAGAAATACATGTCTTTATAAAAAACAATAGAAACTGGACCCACGAAGCGTGAGTACCAAGTGTTTACCCTTTAAGGACTACTAAAAATATGCCTAAACTATGCATAGGCCTTTGGTTCTTTATTGGTTCTTCCCAGAAGCAGGACCTCACTGGACCCTAACCATTTGGGGACACTGATCTCAGTCTTCCAGCCTCTAGAACTGTGATAAATCTATTTCTGTTGTTGTTAAGCATCTCATCTCTGGTGTTTTGTTATAGCATCCCAAGCTGGCTAAGACATTGGTGAAAGCTTAGGAATGACAGATACTTTGAGAACAGACGGCTTCTTCATCCTCACCATTACTACTAAGAATGTTCCCAATGACTTTTTTTAATAGACCATTTTCTGAAGTAGTGTAGAAGAAGTTTGGCAAAGGACCATGATTCTTTTGAACTCTGGAGGGAAAGCAGTGTCTAAGACAAACAGCATTTCTCACCCTGGAGTGTGTGGAGACAGACTCAACACACAATATGTTCTGTCTGTTCATAACACTTTAAACTGGTGAAAAGATGCATTGTTTCTGCCAGGATTTCCTAAACTAATTTGATTAAATATTTCTTTGTCTTGTCCGTTAGACTGGGAGTTTTTTTCTCAAGGAGGAGAATGCAGACTTTCCCTTGAGGGCAGAGGAAAAGCAAGGCTGCAGAATAAGAGCTATTTTCCACTGTCAAAGAGTCTTTATCTTCCCTAAAGCACCTCGTGATGTGGTACATGAAATCCTACCAGACAAGGAACCAGGATTCCAGTAGTTTTAAAAATCAAAGAATTCATCTGTATGTTCTCCTGAAAAATAAGCAATGTTTACACATTTTTATGAGGCACCCTGATTTTTCATTTTTCGAGGCCCCAGCTATATCTAAAAAGTGAATTTAAAAAAAAAAAAACCTCAGGCAGTTTGTGTCTGTCCTGGTTAATGCCAAAATCCTCAGCTAGAGAAAATATGTGGTGATGTTTTTCTATGTGATTTTCTTTTTTTCCAATAGTAAAACCATGGCTTAAGAGCTTCTCCACAATGGATTTCCAAAGTCAGTGCTTATAGGTAGAAAATCTCAACCTTTCTTTAACCCAAAGTTGCCTGCTTAGTAGAATTTTGAATTAGAAAATTGAGAAAAACTTGACCTAGAACTGGGTCAGGAAGTGTGTCAGTATTTTTTCTTCATGTTGTTCCTAAACCTTTTTACTTTTGGAGCTTCTGAGAGGATGCCATCTGATTTGACATAAGTTTAAAACTCAAGAGTCCTACCTCAACCAACTTTGTAATCTTGGCAAATCACTTAAACTGCATCAGTTTCCTTACCAGTGAAGGAAACTGATTTAATTAATTAGCAGATTAATATTACCACTCTAATTAACACATAACAACCTAACTGATGGGAAATATAAGCCATTATGCTCACCGCCCCCCCCCCATGATTGGTTATTTTCGAACTTTTGTAAATACAAATATTGTGGCTTAAACTACAGTTCCTTGGTCAGAGACTCTTAACTTTTTATCAGTTCTAGATGCAATGCTTCTTAAAGCTAAAAAGACAACCTCCCCTCCATAAAAATATATACATGTAACACACATGTACACACACACACATACTGAATCAGACTTGGTGTGGGACCACAGCTTCTGAACTTAAATAAATCTTCAGACTATTCTTCCCTTTTGTTTGAATGTC